>NC_048281.1:37137199-37239699 GCF_009762535.1 Notolabrus celidotus
AAATCTGTGTTCAGCCTGTTGTTGATCCTGAAGTCCTCCATCACTGAAGAAGAGTAGAATAAAATCCAGGAGTTAACGAGCTGTTTCTAAAGAATAGAGACGTTTGTTTTCAGAAGAACCTCCAGTGATGATTGATTGATTGATGGATTGATGGATTGATGGATGGATTGATGGATGGATTGATGGATTGATGGATTGATGGATGGATTGATGGATTGATGGATGATGAAGTCAGATTAAAGAGAGAGATAGAAACGGGTCAAGTTCATCTGAAGAGTCAAAATAACTTCCTGAAGCCTCTCGAGCCGACACAGAACCACAAACACATATAAATATAATCAAAGTGTTAAAGTGAACTCTGAGGTACGCTGCCTCACTCAGGTGTCATCATCACCTGAGAGGGACACAGTATTTGGACAGGTGTGTTCAGAGACGTTACTGTGAAAACTTGTGTTTCAGAGTCAGTGAGTGATATGCTAAATGCTAATGAAGCTCAGAGTTGCATCTCTCTGGCTCCGCAGCACGGCGGCGGGTCTGAGGGAGTGGAGGGAGTGGAGGGAGCACAGGTTCAGTCAACACAGACCACAGAGTCAATAATATCAAAGGGTGCAGCGATAGGATCTGTAAGCGAGCGGCCTCAGACCCCGTGTGATATCGATAAAGTTTCATTTGATACCTGCTCGCTCTAACCGGCTCTGTGACCTCTGTGACCTCTGTGACCTCTGTGACCTCTGCTGGGAGCAGCGCGGCGAGATCGGATGACAATTAGTTCCAAACGCCGGCTGAATTCGAGGAAGCACACGTCGATAGGAGCGATTGAGCAGCGCGGCGGGGTTTACTGCTTCATGAGAGGGACCCGCGAGTATTTACAGGCAGCCAATCAGATGTTTTACTGGATCATCGACAGCTCCGGTCGTTCCACGCTGCTCCAAGCATTAATTATTCAGACGCTTTAAAGACGGAGGAAACCCGGAGCTGTGTTAATTTCCAGGATGCTGGAAGCGTTTTCAAACAGTGTTTGTGAAGTTGGTCAGTATCTGGTGACCACAGCGGAAACAATCAGACATCATGGACCCGGGACGATCCCGGACCCGGGACAATCCTGTAGGGACCAGATCAGTTAGGAGTCTAGAGCAGCTTTAAATCTACAGTCATAAAACCAGACAGCTGCTGATTCCTGGGTTTAAATTTAATGCATGTAAATATAAAATGATGAGACGTTATAATAAATCCTAAGAACAGGAACTCTTCTGTCTCTGATCCTTTAAAAACTGAGGAGACTCAAGTCCCCCCCCCCCCCCCCCCCCCCTCAGAGCTGGATCTGCTTTAACTGTATTTAGATCTCAGGGTAACATATGGATGATGGTCGGGTCACGACTTCCTGTGATTAAGAAGATGCTTCAGCTCCGCCCTGCGAGCCAAAACACAGGAAGGCTTCCATCGTCACCATGTGGTCTCCTCGGACTCCTCAGAAACACAGAAAACTACAAAACCTCAGACGGCGTCCACAACAACAGGTTTGTGTTCTTTAGTGTAAGAGCAGCTGGACTTCATGTTCATATCTGTGTTTATGATCTTTAATATTTACAGGACATGTTCTCAGCATGTTCGCTGCTCTACATCACAAACACACTTTAACAGCTTCAGCTAATTTACAGCAGATCCAGCGAACAGACAGAATAATGATGTTTAACTGAAACCATATCTGCAGCAAACCTCTGGTTTAAAAGTGTCCATTAAAGCATCTTTTACTTTGAAGTGGAGAAACTAATATTGATTCAGTTGCTTCTGCAGAGGAGACACGAGAAAAACATCTCAGAGAGAGAGAGAGGAGTTTATGGATTTTAAAAGGAGGCTCTCTTAAACAGCAGACTCTTCTACAGGGAGCGATTCACCGAGCGCCAGTAAAATAAGTTGACTGAGATCTGCTCTTAAAACTTTACACTGTGTGTGTGTGTGTGTGTGTGTGTGTGTGTGTGTGTGTGTGTGCGTGCGTGCGTGCGTGCGTGCGTGCGTGTGTGTGTGTGCGTGTGTGCGTGTGTGTGTGTGTGTGTGTGTGTGTGTGTGTGTGTGTGATGCATGAGCAGTCAGCCAGGAGCAGACACATTTATAGATATGATGTCTGTATCACTGAGCTACGTTCAGTCTGTGTGGAGATATTTATTAGATCCAAACTGCTGCTACGAATCATACACTGTAAAAACACTGAGGGCCCGGTTACACTGTAAAAACACTGAGGGCCCGGTTACACTGTAAAAACACTGAGGTCTCAGTTACACTGTAAAAACACTGAGGTCTCAGCTTCATTGTAAAAACACTGAGGTCCCAGCTTCACTGTAAAAACACTGAGGTCTCAGTTACACTGTAAACACACTGAGGTCTCAGCTTCACTGTAAAAACACTGAGGTCTCAGTTACACTGTAAACACACTGAGGTCTCAGCTTCACTGTAAACACACTGAGGTCTCAGCTTCACTGTAAACACAGTTATTTATGTATGTTTGAGCTGTTTTAAATAATGCATCTCTGCAGCAGGGATCTTAGAAACTGTCTGAATGATGTTTTGAATCATTAAATCAGTTACACTGTAAAAACACAGAGGTCTCAGCTTCCCTGTAAACACACTGAGGTCTCAGCTTCATTGTAAGAAACACTGAAGTCTCAGCTTCACTGTAAACACAGTTCTTTATGTATGTTTGAGCTGTTTTTAAATAATGCATCTCTGCAGCAGGGAGCTTAGAAACCGTCTGAATGATGTTTTGAATGATTAAATCTGTAACACTGTAAACCCGTTTGGTCCAATCAGAGCGTCCGTGGCTCTGAGTGCAGCCGTGGTTACCTCTGCATGCTCCGTCTTTAAAGCAGCAGATCCTGATTACATGTTTGTTTCAGATTCAGAAATAAAACAATCAATATCACATCAGAGTGTGACCGAACAGGCCGATTCACAGATAATAACAGAATGTAATCACATGAAATAATAAGCTGTTCAATACATGATGTGAAATCTTATCAAGTGAAAGCACGCCGCGGTGTTATTTTCCTCTCCGTTCATTTAACACCTTTTTTCATTTCAGCGTTCACACACTCGTTTCTTCAGCCTGTAATCGCCCCTTGCTGAAAATTGCATCAATCTTATTGGCACAGTCGATAGAAAGTGGGTGTTGATAATCCTTTCAGACCCTCTGCCAGTAACACAGGAAATAAATAGGGTGAAACTTACAGGCTGCAGCTATTTGAAGCATATTCATTGCACTCTATGGATCGGGACTTGGTGCAGTGCCGCCGTGTGACCGACAGCGCTGGAGATGGGACGGCCTCCACTGGCGCCACATTCATCACAATAGATTCTTTCTGCCCTCGAGGGGCCGGCAGAAATTATTCCTCTACACAGACTAATATCATGTGACCACTGTTTTCCTCCTCCTTCTGCTCACAATCAAAAAGCAGTTTGTTGTGTACACTGGATCTGCAGAGAACAATGAAGACGGAGCTCCTACAGAGAGAATTAAAGCCCTGCAGCTTCTGTGTGACCGAGTGGAACTTCCACGACCCGTTTCAGCTTCTGTCATAAAGACGGACGACGTGTGAAAAACCTCATCAACACAAATGAAGGAGCTGAGCGATGTTAAACTGAAGACTGTTCTTTAATGCAGTGTTTATTCTATCACTCTGGTGTTAGCAGGGAGTTCAGGTTTTATTTCAGGAGGCACATTATTATCAGAATAATCAGATTAAAGGTTAAAGAGTTCATCAGCAGCTTCTGCAGATATGAAATATCTGTTGATCCGTACAGTCGATAAGAGGATGCATTCATGATGTGCACGCCATGAGAACTCAGCCGGACCGACAGTGACCTCCAACACGTCGTCTTTATGAGTATTTAAAGTTTCAGAAACAGGAAGCAGAACTATTAACACCTGCGACCCGCTCAGGTGATGAGAGGAGGAGCAAACACTCCTTTAACTCTCTCAGATTAACTCTGCATCTAAAGATCTCATCCTCAAGCACAGAGAGTCTCTGAACTAAGACCTAAAGGGTCAGCAGAAACCTGCAAGCGTCTCCTTCAGTCATCAACAGAGCCGAGAGACACAGCAGCCACCACCCACAGGAGGAGGAGCTTCACTTCAAACTCACTGAGGAGGAGCTTCACCTCAAACTCACTGAGGAGGAGGAGGAGGAGGAGGAGGAGGAGGAGGAGGAGGTGGAGGAGGAGGGGGAGGTGGAGGAGGAGGGGGACAAGGAGGAGGAGGAGGAGGAGGTGGAGGAGGCGGAGGAGGAGGAGGACACATGCAGACTACAGGTTTAATAAACAAACAGGAAACTAAACTTACTTCAAACGTTCACAAAATCCAAAAAGGTCCAAAAGAAACCATCAGGGACCACGAGAGACCACAAGGGACCACAAGAGACCACGAGGGAAGGCGTAAAGATCCAACAACACACAAGGAAACACAGACTAGATACCAACCAGGTAACAAGTTACAGGTGTGCACACAGGTGAGACTAATCAAGGTAATCAAAGGAGGTAAATACACAAGAGCAGGAAGTAAATCTAGACTAGACACACAGGGAGCAAGACCTTCAAAATAAAACAGGAAACACTAAAGACAAAAACATACAGGGAGCAAGACCTTCAAAATAAAACAGGAAACACTAAAGACAAAAACATACAGGGAGCAAGACCTTCAAAATAAAACAGGAAACACTAAAGATTGAAACACACAGGGAGCGAGACCTTGTGATTCCTCAGGTATGAAGCTGCAGCGTGGATTTGTTTCTTCTTGTCTTATAAACGTTCCTGTAAAGAGGGAGACGAAAACATACGTCCATCTATCCGTCCGTCCACAGCGAGATCAGATCTGTGTTTAGAGTCTTCTCTCTCATGGTGTCTGACACGTGATGGAGATCGATTAGCATGCAAACATCATCACGTTGATGTTTCACATGAAGTAAAGCCTGTTCTCTGGAATCATTGTTCTAATGTTCTCCTGTCCGGTAAAGAGTCTGAATCCAAACACGCTTTGTTTAAATCATAAAACCTTCATGTCAAAGGCTGCAGCCACGACGTGTGGGAAACTTCCACATGATGAATGGATAATAACAGAGGCTGCTTCTTCACTTCCTTTCTCTCTTTGTCACAAATGATAAATGGATTTATTGTTGCAGCTGAAATAAAAACACAGCGCTGCTCCATGTTCTGATTCAGCGTCCGTCTGAGCCCGACCTCTGACCCTCCTCCAGCTGCTCACTCTCATCCAGAGGTTTTAATCTGACAGTTACCTTCTTTGTTTTTACTCTCTGAGAGTTCACTGAATTTATTATTAACTGTAATAACATGTAACATCATTCAAAATATTTGGCTTCAAAATAACAGAGAGAGAGAGACTTCCTTCAGATAATACCTGAGCGATCAGAGCCATGAGGCCTCGTGTGATATCACCTCCTGTATGTACTTTCACAGCGTTGCATCATGTGCCATCCAGCATTATGATAAATGTGTGACAGAGTGAGGCCGGCGTCCCTGGATGTTTAGACGAACACTCTTTCCGCCTCGTTTTGTATCTAAGAAGAAATTTACTGTCACCCGGCGCCGCTCTGCCTCATTTACCTTCTGATAAATTCATCAGGCCTTGAATGTGCGCAGCAGTGGGTGTGCCGCGAGTGGCTGCTTCACATTCATTAGCCAAGAGAATGTGCAGCTGTATCGCCTCCATCTCACACACACACACACACACACACACACACACACACACACACACACACACACACACACACACACAGCGCCCTCTCTGCTGCTGAAACCAGCTCGTCTCCGGCACGTTCAGGTGCTTCACATGGGGAATAATTAGCAGTGAAGTGTGTGCTGGCTGAGCTAACCTGAAGCATGAAATCTTGAGTAAATATGTGTGTGTGTGTGTGTGTGTGTGTGTGTGTGTGTGTGTGTGTGTGTGTGTGTGTGTGTGTGTGTGTGTGTGTGTGTGTGTGGTTCTCTGCCACACCGGAAACAGATTCAAGCTCATAAAAGATGGATGTCTGCACAGCGGTCTCCACCTGCTGCGAGGGAATTTACTGAGAGCGGAGCAATATTCCTCCCACAGACCCGCGGTGAAGAGTGTCATATCACCGGGTAATGAAAGCCTCTCCGAGCCAAAGCAAACTTTAAAACGTCCTCTCGTAGGGGGGAACGTTTGCCTGGAAGAGCGTCTCACTGGCCTCTGACAAAGAGCAGACGGCCGTATGCAGAGACATGTTCACAGGAACAGATCACCAGTCCTCCCTCAGAACAGGATCCAGAGGAGTCCTGGATCAGCATCCAGCTTTCCTACTCGACAACAGACCTCTGAATACACACACAAATTTATATTTATATGTGTGTGTGTGTGTGTGTGTGTGTGTGTGTGTGTGTGTGTGTGTTGGCAGTAAAGGAACATGCAAAACGAAAACCCCTGATATTATAATTTTAATATCTGTAATCAGAGAATGAATCGATCCCCCCGTTCTCTAGATTTGTGACGAGGACAGACGGACTGAAAGAGCAGCGGGAGGAGGAGACGAGGATGATGAGGATGATGATGAGGATGATGAGGATGAGGATGAGGATGATGATGAGGATGAGGATGATGATGATGTTTGTTATTGTTAATATTTATTGGTTTATTGCAGAGCTAAAGATGGATGCTAAAGATGTCTGAACAAGCAGCAGCCTCAGCCTCACATGTCAAACAGTAAAGAGTGATTTAATGAATCTGAAGGAATCATGTTGATGGATTCTTTGAGAGTTTATTATCTGTTTATTATAAACGTTATTCATATGAAGAGTAAAAACCAAACAGAAACATTAGAATATAAAATATTTAAAATATAAAATCAAGAAAGAAAGAAAGAAAATAAAAATCCATTAAAATAAATATATAATATATTATTAATAATTATAATAATTACAACTATTTTAAATGTTTGAATAAATTGGGTTATTAATGATGTATAATTCACTCTGCAGGTTTCTCTTTATTTTATTTCTAATGTGTACATATCTTTCAGACCGGGACTTTTGCTTATGTATTTCAGACATATATATATACATATATATATATACTGTATATAAAAATATACTGTATATATAAATATATATACTTTCTGCAGTTTGGTAATTTTTTAAAGGAGCTAACAGGGAACATTATTAACAATAACTAATATTAAAATTAATATTAATTAGTATTAACAGCAATATTAGTTAGTATAACCAGTAGTATTAACTAATATTAACAGTAATTTTAACAGTAGTATAACCAGTAGTATTAACTAATATTTACATTAATATTAACAGTAATATTAACATTAATATTAAACTAGCCGTCAGCAGAGCGTTACGGTCAGGGCATCCCAAGAGTTCACATTCCCAAACCAGAGAGGTTTCCAGAGACCAGCCGAGAGGTCACAACCGTCCCTCTTTAAGCTTCCAGCACGCCATGCTAAGCTAGGCTAACACTGGAACAGGAAGCCAGGACCATCCTGCTCCCTGACTGCACAGAGACACTGATGCTACATCTCATATCTAACGTCCCACAGCCGAACACCAACCTCCCTGAGGACTGATAACAGAGACACACAGGACACACTGATTACAGAGAGAGGGTCAGGGATTTAAATATCAGTCTTCTTCTTCTTTATACAGGTATAATTATTATTATTAGTTATTCATCGTTGCTTCCTCCTCCTTGTTGCTTCCTCCTCGTTGTTGCTTCCTCCTCCTCGTTGCTTCCTCCTCCTTGTGGCCTCCTCCTTGTTGCCCCCTCCTCGTTGCTTCCTCCTCCTTGTGGCCTCCTCCTTGTTGCCCCCTCCTCGTTGCTTCCTCCTCCTTGTTGCCTCCTCATTGTTGGAGGAGAGTTTTGAGGTCTGCAGTTGTCCAGTCAAACGTTGTCTTAATGGACGGTGAATCAGCTGGTTGAATAATTAATAAAGGAGGAAAATGTTGATTCTGTGCGTCTGTGAAAAGCTCTTTGGGTGCCGGTCGTTTTGCAATTACTGTAAATGTCACTCCGATTCGTTATCAATTAACTCCTGCTGTAAAGTGACACATCCAGAGCCGACACATCCGATGACATACTCAACATCTGCTCTGTGTGGAGGGAAAGAGCTGCTGCCACCGGACAAAGGCCGCACACACACCAGTCACCACACTCTGAGTCCTTTTTACTCCTGAGCCGTAAACACCAGAGCGGCTCTTTGACCTCCAGGAGCATCTCACCATCTCATCTCTGCGTGTCAGAGCTGATCACTGCACACATCGGAGAACCACACCACTGTCATAAAGAGTAATGCAGCTGTCAGTTTGGCTCAGCTCCTCACCTCCACATCAAGTACTTAAACCCCGACGCCGGCCCGGTGTCACAGTCGCCCTCAGAGGGCAGGGATCAACATGAGGAGCAGGATCCTTTATTTACTGCCAGGAAGCAGATTAACATTAACAGACCACAGCCTGAGTCCTCGAGTGTTCCACGTTCAGGACTAAACATAGCCAACAGAACGACAACGGACCAGGACTCAAACACGGCCTCAGGCTGCCGCTGGAGGGAGCTGGACCGGCTGATCAGGAGCAGGACCGGCTGATCAGGAGCAGGACCGGCTGATCAGGAGCAGGACCGGCTGATAGGGGGCAGGGCTGGCTGATCGGGGGCATGGCCCTGCACTATAATGTTGACGTTTAAAATGACATGATGGCTTCCATAGGTCAGGGAGCAGGTCTGACATTTAGGCCTGGATCCTGAGAGCAGGAATCCTTCAGAGTCCAAACAGAAAGGTCAATCCTCTGAAGAGCAGGGATATCGTCAGTGAAGTCGTGTTGAATAAGCAGCGTTAGATTTATCACGTAAACAAAGTCAGGAAACTAACTTACTGATCAACTACTGTGTGTGTGTGTGTGTGTGTGTGTGTGTGTGTGTGTGTGTGTGTGTGTGTGTGTGTGTGTGTGTGTGTGTGTGTGTGATGGTGGTGCATAATATTACACAGTGTACCTGCACCCCCCCTCCTGTGATCTTAAATGCTAAGCTAACGTTGGCCCTGAAACGCTCAGGGTCGTTGGAGGAGGAGCCTAGGGTTAGGGTAAGGGCCTATCTCGTCTTTAAGGGACGAGGTCTCTGGTCTTTAGGGACAAGGTCTCTGGTCTTTAGGGACGAGGTCTCTGGTCTTTAAGGGACGAGGTCTCTGGAGTTAGAATCCTGTCTCTCTCTGTGGATCAGTCAGGCTCTGTTTCAGGGTTCAGATGGACTCGGTTGTTGTTCTGTAGAAACCTGAGCAGGAAGCTCTGGAGCTCAGTCCCACATTAGGTTAGCTGCAGGTCTTTAATAAGACACTGGAGGTACCTCCAGCATCCCTCCTCTTCTTCTCTCTCTTCTATTGATCCAGTAAAAACCTGACTTGTAATTTATTTTGGAAACAGCAGGATGACAGCACGTCCATTTGATGAGCAGCAGTGATTTCGGTGGAGGCAGCAGAGTCTCAGCTTCTCCCTCGGGGGGCGCAGCTCTTGAATTTGAGTAAAAATTCAGTCTTCAATTATTAAAAATGCTCCGTGTTGCTCTTTTTTCCTGAGCAACAATATTCAAATGTAAAGATATTCAGTTTACTCCACACACTCATAAAACGCAGACGCCTTCACAAAGTGACACACACACAGTCTCCATCATTCTGAAACGCCTTCAATAACTGAGGCTTTCTGAAACTCTCTAATCCTCACATCAAATTGGATTCACTCATGCAATTAAATCTCAAACTGTACGCCTTCAATTTAAAAATGAAACCCTGCTTCCTTCCCCTCCCCGTGGGGAAAAGCAATCTGTGTTTAGTGGAGGCTCCAGCAGCCTGTGTGAGTGTCTGTCTGCTCTCTCCTCCGATAACAGCAGCAGCAGCAGCAGCCTGCTCACTAACACAGCTGTGAGCAGTCAGCAGTTTGAGCTCAGACTGAATCACCCCGGTCTACACACTCAGATGGACTCTGATGGACCTGTTTGCTTGACCTTCACAGAACACTCCGGGTCCACCCTGCTCGTTAGACCAACGCACAGACGAGGACACATCTACAACTTGTTCCTCTGCATCACAAAGCCAGAAGGAGACATGAAAATGCTCCTAAGTGGACTCTGAGAGGCTGAAAGCAGCACAAACACATCTCTGTAGTCACGATGCTGCTCGGCGTCAGGCGGACCGCGGCCGTGCGTAAAACTTGCCTGTTAGAAACATCGTCAGTTAGAATCACAGCAGCTGAGAGAGGAGCGAGCTCACAGCTCAGCTGAGAGAGGAGCGAGCTGAGAGAGGAGCGAGCTCACAGCTCAGCTGAGAGAGGAGCGAGTTGAGAGAGGAGCGAGCTCACAGCTCAGCTGAGAGAGGAGCGAGTTGACAGCTGAGAGAGGAGCGAGCTGAGAGAGGAGCGAGCTCACAGCTCAGCTGAGAGAGGAGCGAGCTCACAGCTGAGAGAGGAGCGAGCTGAGAGAGGAGCAAGCTCACAGCTCAGCTGAGAGAGGAGCGAGTTGACAGCTGAGAGAGGAGCGAGCTGACAGGTGAGTTTAGGAGGAATACTCACAGTGAGCAGCGGCGGAGGCTCCGCTGAGGACGCTCAGAGAATAAACCACATGCAGGAGAAAAAACATCTTCCAGCTGGGAGAGGTAGATCCGTGCGTCCGCGGCCAAAACACGAGAGCTGAGGTTCCTCCTCTCTCCTCCAGCACGGAGGGATAGAAGGAGTCTGAGGAGGAGGAGCAGACCGCTCCCACGACTCTCTCTCTCTCTCTCTGTTTCTCTCTCTCTCTGCTTCTCTCTCTCTCTGCTTCTCTCTCTCTCTCTGTTTCTCTCTCTCTCTGCTTCTCTCTCTCCCTCTCTCTCTCTCCCTCTCTCTCTCTCTCTCTCTCTCTCTCTCTCTCCCTCTCTCTCTCTCTCTCTCTCTCTCTCTCTCTCTGTTTTTATTGGCAGAGCAGCAGCATTGTGATGCCCAAGCATCTACATAAAAGATGCAGGCCAACAGCAGCTCTCCTCTGATCGGTGTGTGCTGCAGCAATGCCTCCTGATCTCACAGAGATAAGTTCACTGAATTAAAATAAGAGACTGAAGAGTCATAGCTCACATCAGGTCCATCAGGTCCATCAGGTCCATCCTGACCTGATTAAATGCACGACTTAGTTAAACACCTCAGCCTCATGGAGTGAGGGAAACCCATGGGGGTGTTTTTGGTTGCAGGACAGTGTAGACCTGATGAAGGACTTCACCGGGGACCTCAGAGACCTCAGGGCTGCAGTCTGCTCCTGTCTTCATGGATTTAGGAAACAGCTTTCTGTCCCTGCTGCCTGAGTGAGAGTGACAGGCTCACTGTGAGAGGAGGGTGAGTCTTCAGGGAGCAGATCAGACACGTGCCACAGAGGCACGGAGACCTGTGGAGGTAGTCCTCCAGGAACAGGACTGCATGAACGTAGCACCTCAGATTAAATGAGAGAGAGAGAGAGAGAGAGAGAGAGAGAGAGAGAGAGAGAGAGAGAGAGACCGGTCTCCGCTCACCAGTCTCCGATCTCCACTCTCTGGTCTCTGGTCTCTGGTCTCCGGTCTCCACTCTCTGGTCTTAGATGAGTTCTTAGATCCTGACCATAGTCCTTCCCGGGGTTCATAATGTGAACAAAGCGTCTGCAGAGATCCGTCAGGAGGAAGATGGATTTAAGGATCTTCATCAGAAATGAAGGATTAGTATTTTCTAACTTTTTGAATCTTTAAGGCCTCAGTTTACCAGGTACCAACAGAGTCCACAGCTCCAGGTTCAGGTCCCACACTCAGTCCCATGTCCTCCCCGTCTCTGTCTCCCTCCTCCATCCTGTCCACAGAGCCTTGAAGCTCCTGTAAACCCTCTTTGTTGTGTTGTAAAGGAGCACATTCAGGACCGGGTTGATGAGTTTAATGAGCAGCGTGTTTGCAGGTCTGTAGCGCTCCAGCTGCGTTCCTGTCTGAGACCCTGACAGACCCTGACCCCGGCTCAGCGGCGCTGTTTGCTGCACTTTGTTGTCTTTTAATTAAGTTTTAATAAGAGTGTGAAAGAGATGTTTTTCTAAAGGCTTCATTTATTACTGATTTAATTTAACAGACTGCTTTTAGAAGTCTGATGCAGATCTGTGACCTCGTTTCAAACTGAACTCATGTTTGGGATTGTTTCAACTTTAAACTCTGCAGACTGAATCTACAGAAACGCTGTTTTCAAACCGCCTGCTGTCCCAGCAGTCCGTCCTGATTCAGTCTAAATCCAGTCTGTAGTCTGGGAACAAGAGCAGAATCTGCAGTCTGAGAAACTCCCCGGATGTCTACTGATTCAGGAACATCGGGGGTTAGGGTTAGGGGTCTCAGTCTGCATCGGACCAGTCTGCCTCACGTACTGTTTCCCACAATGCACAGCACTAATGTTCCTCCTCTTTTGTTTCAGTATATAAGGGGGAACTCCAGGAAATATATTCAGCACCTGAAGCCCGTTCCACACTGAACCCAGTTTAAACTGTAACAGGTGTTAGAATGAGAGAGTCCACACCTGAGGACTCTCTCGGTGGGGGTCTTGTTTTGCAGGGTAACTGGGTTCTGTGTCTTGGTGCAGGCTCTCTTGCAGACAGCCTCTCTCTCTGGGTGGGGGTCTTGTTGTGCAGGGTAACTGGGTTCTGTGTCTTGGTGCAGGCTCTCATGCAGACAGCCTCTCTCTCTGGGTGGGGGTCTTGTTGTGCAGGGTAACTGGGTTCTGTGTCTTGGTGCAGGCTCTCATGCAGACAGCCTCTCTCTCTGGGTGGGGGTCTTGTTTTGCAAGGTAACTGGGTTCTGTGTCTTGGTGCAGGCTCTCATGCAGACAACCTCTCTCTCTGGGTGGGGGTCTTGTTTTGCAGGGTAACTGGGTTCTGTGTCTTGGTGCAGTCTCATGCAGACAGCCTCTCTCTCTGGGTGGGGGTCTTGTTTTGCAGGGTAACTGGGTTCTGTGTCTTGGTGCAGGCTCTCATGCAGACAGCCTCTCTCTCTGGGTGGGGGTCTTGTTTTGCAGGGTAACTGGGTTCTGTGTCTTGGTGCAGTCTCTCATGCAGACAGCCTCTCTCTCTGGGTGGGGGTCTTGTTTTGCAAGGTAACTGGGTTCTGTGTCTTGGTGCAGGCTCTCATGCAGACAGCCTCTCTCTCTGGGTGGGGGTCTTGTTTTGCAGGGTAACTGGGTTCTGTGTCTTGGTGCAGTCTCATGCAGACAGCCTCTCTCTCTGGGTGGGGGTCTTGTTTTGCAGGGTAACTGGGTTCTGTGTCTTGGTGCAGTCTCTCATGCAGACAGCCTCTCTCTCTGGGTGGGGGTCTTGTTTTGCAAGGTAACTGGGTTCTGTGTCTTGGTGCAGGCTCTCATGCAGACAGCCTCTCTCTCTGGGTGGGGGTCTTGTTTTGCAGGGTAACTGGGTTCTGTGTCTTGGTGCAGTCTCATGCAGACAGCCTCTCTCTCTGGGTGGGGGTCTTGTTTTGCAGGGTAACTGGGTTCTGTGTCTTGGTGCAGTCTCATGCAGACAGCCTCTCTCTCTGGGAGGGGGTCTTGTTTTGCAGGGTAACTGGGTTCTGTGTCTTGGTGCAGTCTCTCATGGAGACAGCCTCACCCTGGGTGGGGGTCTTGATGTGCAGGGTAACTGGGTTCTGTGTCTTGCTGCAGTCTCACGCAGACAGCCTCTCTCTCTGGGTGGGGGTCTTGTTTTGCAAGGTAACTGGGTTCTGTGTCTTGGTGCAGGCTCTCATGCAGACAGCCTCTCTCTCTGGGTGGGGGTCTTGTTTTGCAGGGTAACTGGGTTCTGTGTCCTGGTGCAGGCTCTCATGCAGACAGCCTCTCCCTGGGTGGGGGGTCTTGTTTTGCAGGGTAACTGGGTTCTGTGTCTTGGTGCAGGCTCTCATGCAGACAGCCTCTCCCTGGGTGTGGGTCTTGTTGTGCAGGGTAACTGGGTTCTGTGTCTTGGTGCAGTCTCATGCAGACAGCCTCTCTCTCTGGGTGGGGGTCTTGTTTTGCAAGGTAACTGGGTTCTGTGTCTTGGTGCAGGCTCTCATGCAGACAGCCTCTCTCTCTGGGTGGGGGTCTTGTTTTGCAAGGTAACTGGGTTCTGTGTCTTGGTGCAGTCTCACGCAGACAGCCTCTCTCTCTGGGTGGGGGGCTTGTTTTGCAAGGTAACTGGGTTCTGTGTCTTGGTGCAGTCTCACGCAGACAGCCTCTCTCTCTGGGTGGGGGGCTTGTTTTGCAAGGTAACTGGGTTCTGTGTCTTGGTGCAGGCTCTCATGCAGACAGCCTCTCTCTCTGGGTGGGGGTCTTGTTTTGCAAGGTAACTGGGTTCTGTGTCTTGGTGCAGTCTCACGCAGACAGCCTCTCTCTCTGGGTGGGGGGCTTGTTTTGCAAGGTAACTGGGTTCTGTGTCTTGGTGCAGTCTCACGCAGACAGCCTCTCTCTCTGGGTGGGGGTCTTGTTTTGCAAGGTAACTGGGTTCTGTGTCTTGGTGCAGGCTCTCATGCAGACAGCCTCTCTCTCTGGGTGGGGGTCTTGTTTTGCAGGGTAACTGGGTTCTGTGTCTTGGTGCAGGCTCTCATGCAGACAGCCTCTCTCTCTGGGTGGGGGTCTTGTTTTGCAGGGTAACTGGGTTCTGTGTCTTGGTGCAGGCTCTCATGCAGACAGCCTCTCTCTGTCTCTGCGTCTCTGCTGGCAGATCTCACTCAGTCTCTTTCTGCGGGCTGCCAGGTTCTGGTTCGGTGACAGCAGAGCCTCAATGGCCAAATTTGTGGTCACTTATGTATCCACTCTGTCTTTTCTGATTAATGGCTTCCTCACTCTGGGACGGCTCCAATAATCCAACACTCTGTGTCGTCTGTTCGCCACTAAATAGTATTAAAGTCTACTTTTTGTAGTAGATTGGTCATCTGCTGAGGAGGGGGGGCTGAGCCTGGGACCAGCTGGTCCAGGGGACTTCGTCCAACTCCCATTATCTTTTTCTTATGGCAGTGCTGAGCGGAGTAATGGCAACATGCTCGCTGTGGATTTCATCAGCTCCCACAGCACACGAACAACAGCATGTTAAAGATTCATCTCTGCTGCTGTAACAAGTTTACTGAAACATCCTGACTTTAAATTACACAGGACCAGGACCAGGACCAGGACCAGAACCAGGACCAGGATACAGAACCAGACCCTCAGGACTCACATATTAGCATAATAAGGGGAGTGGCTGAGTGACAGGTGGGTGTGACATCACTGAGGCTGTTTGATGCAGTGAGTGTTGAACCTGAGGAGCTCTACCTGTTAGATTTTTCATGTTTCATTAATAACTCTAAACTTTAAGAGTCTCTGTGTGTCTCAGTGTGTCTCTGTGTGTCTCTGTGTGTCTCAGTGTGTCTCTGTGTCTCAGTGTGTCTCTGTGTGTCTCAGTGTGTCTCTGTGTGTCTCAGTGTGTCTCTGTGTGTCTCAGTGTGTCTCTGTGTGTCTCTGTGTGTCTCAGTGTGTCTCTGTGTCTCAGTGTGTCTCTGTGTGTCTCAGTGTGTCTCTGTGTGTCTCAGTGTGTCTCTGTGTGTCTCAGTGTGTCTCTGTGTGTCTCTGTGTGTCTCAGTGTGTCTCTGTGTGTCTCTGTGTGTCTCAGTGTGTCTCTGTGTCTCAGTGTGTCTCTGTGTGTCTCAGTGTGTCTCTGTGTGTCTCAGTGTGTCTCTGTGTGTCTCTGTGTGTCTCTGTGTGTCTCTGTGTGTCTCAGTGTGTCTCTGTGTGTCTCTGTGTGTCTCTGTGTGTCTCTGTGTGTCTCAGTGTGTCTCAGTGTGTCTCTGTGTGTCTCTGTGTGTCTCAGTGTGTCTCTGTGTGTCTCAGTGTGTCTCTGTGTGTCTCTGTGTGTCTCAGTGTGTCTCTGTGTGTCTCTGTGTGTCTCTGTGTGTCTCAGTGTGTCTCTGTGTGTCTCAGTGTGTCTCTGTGTGTCTCTGTGTGTCTCAGTGTGTCTCTGTGTGTCTCAGTGTGTCTCTGTGTGTCTCTGTGTGTCTCTGTGTGTCTCAGTGTGTCTCAGTGTGTCTCTGTGTGTCTCAGTGTGTCTCTGTGTGTCTCAGTGTGTCTCAGTGCGTCTCTGTGTGTCTCAGTGTGTCTCAGTGCGTCTCTGTGTGTCTCTGTGTGTCTCAGTGTGTCTCTGTGTGTCTCAGTGCGTCTCTGTGTGTCTCAGTGCGTCTCAGTGCGTCTCAGTGTGTCTCTGTGTGTCTCAGTGCGTCTCTGTGTGTCTCAGTGTGTCTCAGTGTGTCTCTGTGTGTCTCAGTGCGTCTCTGTGTGTCTCTGTGTGTCTCTGTGTGTCTCAGTGTGTCTCTGTGTGTCTCTGTGTGTCTCAGTGCGTCTCTGTGTGTCTCAGTGCGTCTCAGTGTGTCTCAGTGTATCTCTGTGTGTCTCAGTGCGTCTCTGTGTGTCTCAGTGTGTCTCAGTGTGTCTCTGTGTGTCTCAGTGCGTCTCAGTGTGTCTCAGTGTGTCTCTGTGTGTCTCAGTGCGTCTCTGTGTGTCTCTGTGTGTCTCAGTGTGTCTCAGTGTATCTCTGTGTGTCTCAGTGCGTCTCTGTGTGTCTCAGTGTGTCTCTGTGTGTCTCAGTGTGTCTCTGTGTGTCTCTGTGTGTCTCAGTGTGTCTCAGTGTATCTCTGTGTGTCTCAGTGCGTCTCTGTGTGTCTCAGTGTGTCTCAGTGTGTCTCTGTGTGTCTCAGTGCGTCTCAGTGTGTCTCAGTGTGTCTCTGTGTGTCTCAGTGCGTCTCTGTGTGTCTCAGTGTGTCTCAGTGCGTCTCTGTGTGTCTCAGTGTGTCTCAGTGTGTCTCTGTGTGTCTCAGTGCGTCTCTGTGTGGAGAGAGAGCGTTCAGAAAGCACATCTATATGAAGAGATGAAATATTGATCAGTGAAGGTTCCTCCATGATGAAACAGAAGAAGCTAAATAAACAGCAGCCTCTGAAGCGGCACAGTTTCAGTGTTGTTCCTCTCGCTCCCTGAAGCGCTGACACATATTGCTGCTTCCATGGCGATGTCAGTGAATTCCCCAAGTGCTGAATTATGTTTCACTGAGAGTGTGTGTGGATCCAATTTGTGCCTTTTTACTGGTAAACAACCGCACGGCACCCAGATACACACACAACACGACACGACACGACACAACACAACACAACACAACACAACAAACAACACAACACAACAAACAACACACAACATAACACACAACACAACAAACAACAACACAACATAACACACAACACAACAAACAACATAACACACACACACACACACACACACACACACACACACACACACACACACACACACACGGCGGTTCTGGTGGTTATGTCTGACGTCTGCACCCGAGGAGAAGAGTAAGCAGGTGAGGATGCAGCTCCGGTCATTCCTGCACATCAACACGCTGAGCGATACCTGACCATCTTTTAGATTCAGTTAAATCTGCTCCTCTGTGATCCTCCGTCACTCACCTGAGCTCAGGGACGCTCTGCTCCTCGTGCTGTGGGTTTTGGTTTTAGGTTTTGGGTTTTGGGTGGTGTCACCTCACCTGGTCTGCAGGTAACAGAGAGACAACATGTTCCTCTACAGGAGGAGCTAACACGTCAGCATGTTTCACTGTGTTGCTCACACTGACGTGGAAGTAGCTTTGATGCCCTTTCAAAATAAAGCATTTGTTATGAAAGAAATAAAGTGACAAAATAAAAGCCTCACAGGAGACATTATGAGACGGTCTCTTCTGTGAAGCCTGAACTGGTGCACTTTTAAACTCACTTGAACAGATGAACGGTGACCCCGGCATCACGCCGGAGTGTCCTCGTCTCTGGGACGCCTGAATCTGTGAGACGTGTGATTGGACCGTGGCACCAAACAGATCGCCTGCAGACACCAGGCTTTTAAGTCCAGCGTCATAAAGGTGGAGGACTCTCTGCTCCGTCAGACGTCATCCTGGTGTTCACACACAGCAGCTCTCTGATGGAGGCCTTAAACTCACAGCAGATTTCCCCACATGAGGAAGTGTAATTGTTAGTTAGCAGCTCCTGTTTTCTGCCTTGTTGGACACTGATGGTGAAGGAGAAACACTTTCCTCAAGGACGCCGTCAGCGCTCTAAATGTGAGAGTTCTTTGCATGTGAAGACTGCGGCTCATCCATCATCTGTGAGAGTGAAACTCTCAGCACCGTCTGTGTTTCCCAAATTAAATTCTCCACAGCGGCTGCATCAGAGGACGATTCACTTGGCAGTTTTGTGCCAGATAGAGGATCCTGACAAAGCTGCAATCAGAAAGGTGTCACAGATTCAGGTGATGTGTGAGGCCCCCAAAAAATAAAGCCTTTACTTTGCTCCCCCAGATAACCTCAGCGAGACCGTTTCACAGCTGCCAAGTGGACAAAAGCCGGGCAGTTCCAGCGCCACGAGGGGAATTAAAGTGAGCCTGAATGGTCCTAATGTTTCCCTCTATCTTTATGTGAGCTTTTGTGTCCACATAATGCAAACTTAGCTCTCATATTCAAATACCCTACAGCTGTAGTCAGTGAAACAAATGTTCTAAATGTTCCCCCTCCTCCGTACGGAGCTCCAGAGAGTCGTGAAAGGATCAAAGGAGCATGTCGCTGCGAGGAGCTGAGCGCCGCCGAACGCTACAATGGAGTATGGAAATGGCCGACTGACATTGTCAGCCACTTCATTTTAATTGCACGGATTATGGAGCTCGTTTCCAAAGCTAATGTTTCTTGTTTCATTGCCTTTCACTTTCCTCCCTGCTTTATGGCTCTCACATAGCTTTTCTTTCCAGTGAAAGCCAATTAAGTCCCTTCATGCTTTCATTTGAATCACACGGCGTTTTCAGCTCACCCCAAGAAATATGGCCTCATGGGAAAAGTAGAAACGGTCGTCATTACTGAGTGAGATCTACGGCCAGAGGTTAGCAGAACAACCTCTCCTTCACACAGAACCTGATAAATAATGACAGGAATTAGTCGTCTTCTGATCCGTGCATGACCGTCCGTCACTTTGATTACACGCTTTCTGTTTCAGACAAAAGTTTCTGTTTCCTCCGTCTGAGCACACACGACTCTCTGAATCTGTTCTCTGTGGAACAAGACGTCACTTATCAAACCGGAGACGGCAGAGCATAACCGTCAAAGTGTTCCAGGAGCAAATCAAGTCAGCACTTCTTCTGCAGTCACAACAGAGACGTAGGAGAACACCAACCAATCAGTGAGAGAGAGAGAGAGAGAGAGAGAGAGAGAGAGAGAAAGAGGGAGAGAGAGAGAGAGAGAGAGAGAGAGAGAGAGAGAGATAGTGAGAGAGATAGTGAGAGAGAGAGGGAGAGAGAGAGAGAGGGATGAGAATAACTCTCCTCTCCCCTCCTTCCCCTCCTCTCCTCTCTCCTGTCTCCTGTCTGCAGGTGTCTCTCAGGTAATGTCCTGTAACACCTGCTGAGGTGATTTGAGGAGGTGTGGTAGATTCTGATGATGGCGTTGTGTTCACAGAGCAGCTGATTAAAGCGATGGCGTGCTCTCCTCTCCTCTGTCCTCCTCTCCTCTCCTCTCCTCTCCTCTCCTCTCCTCTCCTCTCCTCTCCTATCTCCTGTCTGCAGGTATCTCTCAGGTAATGTCCTGTAACACCTGCTGAGGTGGTTTGAGGAGGTGTGGTAGATTCTGATGATGGCGTAGCGTTCTCAGAGCAGCTGATTAAAGCGATGGCGTGCTCTCCTCTCTCTCGTTCAGAGTCACAGCTCTTCCTCAGTGTTGTGATAATGATGTTTTTCTGTGCTCTCTGTGAGAACTATTAAAGCTCCCATTAAAAGCTCATTGTCACTCATGGATGGAGCGTTTCTGAGACACTTATTGTAACGTGACGCTACGCTCTGCTTCGGGCTGTCATCTGTGCCTTGATGCTTTCTGGCGTTCGGAGAGGAGAGCATGAGTCAATGCTAACAAGGTGCTGCACAGGTGGTGCATCAGGCTAACGTAATAAAACAACAATAATAAACATGTTCCTGAAATACCTCTCCTCATTTCTGCATCACTTCCTGAAGTCAGTGACAGGCTCCAGCAGGCTGTGAGATCAGATCAGGAGCTTCAGACTAAAAGCTGAATAATAGCTCCCTTCAACAAACCGGAGACGACGACTCATCAGCGCCGAGGACGCAAAAACCTTGGTGCCAATAAAACCCCAAAATCTCAGGATACGGATCGGCTGCAGGATCCTCTTCAGGAAGAAGATCTCAATCCAGTCCTGATCAGCCAACATCCAGGATCCAGATAAAGATGAGCGTAGTGATGTTCGTTTCCTCCTCAGACCTGATCCCTGATTCCGGATGAGCGTAGTGATGTTCGTTTCCTCCTCAGACCTGATCCCTGACTCCTGATGAGCGTAGTGATGTTTGTTTCCTCCTCAGACCTGATCCCTGATTCCGGATGAGCGTAGTGATGTTTGTTTCCTCCTCAGACCTGATCCCTGACTCCTGATGAGCGTAGGGATGTTTGTTTCCTCCTCAGACCTGATCCCTGATTCCGGATGAGCGTAGTGATGTTTGTTTCCTCCTCAGACCTGATCCCTGACTCCTGATGAGCGTAGTGATGTTTGTTTCCTCCTCAGACCTGATCCCTGATTCCGGATGAGCGTAGTGATGTTTGTTTCCTCCTCAGACCTGATCCCTGACTCCTGATGAGCGTAGTGATGTTTGTTTCCTCCTCAGACCTGATCCCTGACTCCTGATGAGCGTAGTGATGTTTGTTTCCTCCTCAAACCTGATCCCTAACTGCTGATGAGCGTAGTGATGTTCGTTTCCTCCTCAGACCTGATCCCTGATTCCGGATGAGCGTAGTGATGTTTGTTTCCTCGTCAGACCTGATCCCTGACTCCTGATGAGCGTAGTGATGTTTGTTTCCTCCTCAGACCTGATCCCTGACTCCTGATGAGCGTAGTGATGTTTGTTTCCTCCTCAGACCTGATCCCTGACTCCTGATGAGCGTAGTGATGTTTGTTTCCTCCTCAGACCTGATCCCTGACTGCTGATCAGCGTAGTGATGTTCGTTTCCTCCTCAGACCTGATCCCTGACTCCTGATGAGCGTAGTGATGTTTGTTTCCTCCTCAGACCTGATCACTGACTGCTGATGAGCGTAGTGATGTTTGTTTCCTCGTCAGACCTGATCCCTGACTGCTGATGAGCGTAGTGATGTTCGTTTTCTCCTCAGACCTGATCCCTGATTCCGGATCAGTGTCGTGATGTTGGTTTCCTTCTCAGACCTGATCCCTGATTCCGAATCAGCGTCGTGACGTTTGTTTCCTCCTCAGACCTGATCCCTGAATGCTGATGAGTGTAGTGATGTTTGTTTCCTCCTCAGACCTGATCCCTGACTCCTGATGAGCGTAGTGATGTTTGTTTCCTCATCAGACCTGATCCCTGACTGCTGATGAGCATAGTGATGTTCGTTTCCTCCTCAGACCTGATCCCTGACTCCTGATGAGCGTAGGGATGTTTGTTTCCTCCTCAGACCTGATCCCTGACTGCTGATGAGCGTAGTGATGTTTGTTTCCTCCTCAGACCTGATCCCTGACTGCTGATGAGTGTAGTGATGTTCGTTTCCTCCTCAGACCTGATCCCTGACTGCTGATGAGCATAGTGATGTTTGTTTCCTCCTAAGACCTGATCCCTGATTCCTGATCAGCGTTGTGATGTTTGTTTCCTCCTCAGACCTGATCCCTGACTCCTGATCAGCGTAGTGATGTTTGTTTCCTCCTCAGACCTGATCCCTGACTGCTGATGAGCGTAGGGATGTTTGTTTCCTCCTCAGACCTGATCCCTGACTGCTGATGAGCGTAGTGATGTTTGTTTCCCTCCTCAGACCTGATCCCTGGCTGCTGATGAGTGTAGTGATGTTCGTTTCCTCCTCAGACCTGATCCCTTACTGCTGATGAGCATAGTGATCGTCGTTTCCTCCTCAGACCTGATCCCTGACTGCTGATGAGCATAGTGATGTTCGTTTCCTCCTCAGACCTGATCCCTGACTGCTGATGAGCGTAGTGATGTTTGTTTCATCCTCAGACCTGATCCCTGACTGCTGATGAGCGTAGTGATGTTTGTTTCCTCCTCAGACCTGATCCCTAACTGCTGATGAGCGTAGTGATGTTTGTTTCCTCCTCAGACCTGATCCCTGACTGCTGATAAGCGTAGTGATGTTCGTTTCCTCGTCAGACCTGATCCCTGACTGCTGATGAGCATAGTGATGTTCGTTTCCTCCTCAGACCTGATCCCTGATTCCGGACCAGTGTCGTGATGTTGGTTTTCTCCTCAGACCTGATCCCTGATTCCGGATCAGCGTTGTGATGTTTGTTTCCTCCTCAGACCTGATCCCTGACTGCTGATGAGCGTAGTGATGTTTGTTTCCTTCTCAGACCTGATCCCTGACTCCTGATGAGCGTAGTGATGTTTGTTTCCTCCTCAGACCTGATCCCTGACTGCTGATGAGCGTAGTGATGTTTGTTTCCTCCTCAGACCTGATCCCTGACTGCTGATGAGCGTAGGGATGTTTGTTTCCTCCTCAGACCTGATCCCTGACTGCTGATGAGCGTAGTGATGTTTGTTTCCTCCTCAGACCTGATCCCTGACTGCTGATGAGCATAGTGATGCTCGTTTCCTCGTCAAACCTGATCCCTGACTCCTGATGAGCGTAGTGATGTTCGTTTCCTCGTCAAACCTGATCCCTGACTGCTGATGAGCGTAGTGATGTTCGTTTCCTCGTCAGACCTGATCCCTGACTGCTGATGAGCATAGTGATGTTTGTTTCCTCCTCAGACCTGATCCCTGACTGCTGATGAGCATAGTGAAGTTCGTTTCCTCCTCAGACCTGATCCCTGACTGCTAATGAGCGTAGTGATGTTCGTTTCCTTGTCAGACCTGATCCCTGATTCCGGATTAGCGTAGTGATGTTTGTTTCCTCCTCAGACCTGATCCCTGACTGCTGATGAGCGTAGTGATGTTTGTTTCCTCCTCAGACCTGATCCCTGACTGCTGATGAGCGTAGGGATGTTGGTTTCCTCCTCAGACCTGATCCCTGACTGCTGATGAGCGTAGTGATGTTTGTTTCCTCCTCAGACCTGATCCCTGACTGCTGATGAGCATAGTGATGTTCGTTTCCTCGTCAAACCTGATCCCTGACTCCTGATGAGCGTAGTGATGTTCGTTTCCTCGTCAAACCTGATCCCTGACTGCTGATGAGCGTAGTGATGTTCGTTTCCTCGTCAGACCTGATCCCTGACTGCTGATGAGCATAGTGATGTTTGTTTCCTCCTCAGACCTGATCCCTGACTGCTGATAAGCGTAGTGATGTTCGTTTCCTCGTCAGACCTGATCCCTGACTGCTGATGAGCATAGTGATGTTCGTTTCCTCCTCAGACCTGATCCCTGATTCCGGACCAGTGTCGTGATGTTTGTTTCCTCCTCAGACCTGATCCCTGACTGCTGATGAGTGTAGTGATGTTTGTTTCCTCCTCAGACCTGATCCCTGACTCCTGATGAGCGTAGTGATGTTTGTTTCCTCATCAGACCTGATCCCTGACTGCTGATGAGCATAGTGATGTTCGTTTCCTCCTCAGACCTGATCCCTGACTCCTGATGAGCGTAGGGATGTTTGTTTCCTCCTCAGACCTGATCCCTGACTGCTGATGAGCGTAGTGATGTTTGTTTCCTCCTCAGACCTGATCCCTGACTGCTGATGAGTGTAGTGATGTTCGTTTCCTCCTCAGACCTGATCCCTGACTGCTGATGAGCATAGTGATGTTTGTTTCCTCCTCAGACCTGATCCCTGATTCCTGATCAGCGTTGTGATGTTTGTTTCCTCCTCAGACCTGATCCCTGACTCCTGATCAGCGTAGTGATGTTTGTTTCCTCCTCAGACCTGATCCCTGACTGCTGATGAGCGTAGGGATGTTTGTTTCCTCCTCAGACCTGATCCCTGACTGCTGATGAGCGTAGTGATGTTTGTTTCCCTCCTCAGACCTGATCCCTGGCTGCTGATGAGTGTAGTGATGTTCGTTTCCTCCTCAGACCTGATCCCTTACTGCTGATGAGCATAGTGATCGTCGTTTCCTCCTCAGACCTGATCCCTGACTGCTGATGAGCATAGTGATGTTCGTTTCCTCCTCAGACCTGATCCCTGACTGCTGATGAGCGTAGTGATGTTTGTTTCATCCTCAGACCTGATCCCTGACTGCTGATGAGCGTAGTGATGTTTGTTTCCTCCTCAGACCTGATCCCTAACTGCTGATGAGCGTAGTGATGTTTGTTTCCTCCTCAGACCTGATCCCTGACTGCTGATAAGCGTAGTGATGTTCGTTTCCTCGTCAGACCTGATCCCTGACTGCTGATGAGCATAGTGATGTTCGTTTCCTCCTCAGACCTGATCCCTGATTCCGGACCAGTGTCGTGATGTTGGTTTTCTCCTCAGACCTGATCCCTGATTCCGGATCAGCGTTGTGATGTTTGTTTCCTCCTCAGACCTGATCCCTGACTGCTGATGAGCGTAGTGATGTTTGTTTCCTTCTCAGACCTGATCCCTGACTCCTGATGAGCGTAGTGATGTTTGTTTCCTCCTCAGACCTGATCCCTGACTGCTGATGAGCGTAGTGATGTTTGTTTCCTCCTCAGACCTGATCCCTGACTGCTGATGAGCGTAGGGATGTTTGTTTCCTCCTCAGACCTGATCCCTGACTGCTGATGAGCGTAGTGATGTTTGTTTCCTCCTCAGACCTGATCCCTGACTGCTGATGAGCATAGTGATGTTCGTTTCCTCGTCAAACCTGATCCCTGACTCCTGATGAGCGTAGTGATGTTCGTTTCCTCGTCAAACCTGATCCCTGACTGCTGATGAGCGTAGTGATGTTCGTTTCCTCGTCAGACCTGATCCCTGACTGCTGATGAGCATAGTGATGTTTGTTTCCTCCTCAGACCTGATCCCTGACTGCTGATGAGCATAGTGAAGTTCGTTTCCTCCTCAGACCTGATCCCTGACTGCTAATGAGCGTAGTGATGTTCGTTTCCTTGTCAGACCTGATCCCTGATTCCGGATTAGCGTAGTGATGTTTGTTTCCTCCTCAGACCTGATCCCTGACTGCTGATGAGCGTAGTGATGTTTGTTTCCTCCTCAGACCTGATCCCTGACTGCTGATGAGCGTAGGGATGTTTGTTTCCTCCTCAGACCTGATCCCTGACTGCTGATGAGCGTAGTGATGTTTGTTTCCTCCTCAGACCTGATCCCTGACTGCTGATGAGCATAGTGATGTTCGTTTCCTCGTCAAACCTGATCCCTGACTCCTGATGAGCGTAGTGATGTTCGTTTCCTCGTCAAACCTGATCCCTGACTGCTGATGAGCGTAGTGATGTTCGTTTCCTCGTCAGACCTGATCCCTGACTGCTGATGAGCATAGTGATGTTTGTTTCCTCCTCAGACCTGATCCCTGACTGCTGATGAGCATAGTGAAGTTCGTTTCCTCCTCAGACCTGATCCCTGACTGCTAATGAGCGTAGTGATGTTCGTTTCCTTGTCAGACCTGATCCCTGATTCCGGATTAGCGTAGTGATGTTTGTTTCCTCCTCAGACCTGATCCCTGACTCCTGATGAGCGTAGTGATGTTCGTTTCCTCGTCAGACCTGATCCCTGACTCCTGATGAGCGTAGTGATGTTCGTTTCCGAGTCAGACCTGATCCCTGACTGCTGATGAGCATAGTGATGTTCGTTTCCTCGTCAGACCTGATCCCTGACTCCTGATGAGCGTATGATACTCGTTTCCTCGTCAGACCTGATCCCTGACTGCTGATGAGCATAGTGATGTTTGTTTCCTCCTCAGACCTGATCCCTGACTGCTGATGAGCATAGTGATCGTCGTTTCCTCCTCAGACCTGATCCCTGACTGCTGATGAGCATATTGATCGTCGTTTCCTCCTCAGACCTGATCCCTGACTGCTAATGAGCGTAGTGATGTTCGTTTCCTCATCAGACCTGATCCCTGATTCCGGATTAGCGTTGTGATGTTTGTTTCCTCCTCAGACCTGATCCCTGATTCCGGATCAGCGTCGTGATGTTGGTTTCTTCCTCAGACCTGATCCCTGATTCCGGATCAGCGTCGTGATGTTGGTTTCCTCCTCAGACCTGATCCCTGATCCCGGATCAGCGTCGTGATGTTGGTTTCTTCCTCAGACCTGATCCCTGATTCCGGATCAGCGTTGTGATGTTGGTTTCCTCCTCAGACCTGATCCCTGATCCCGGATCAGCGTCGTGATGTTGGTTTCCTCCTCAGACCTGATCCCTGATTCCGGATCAGTGTCGTGATGTTGGTTTCCTCCTCAGACCTGATCCCTGATTCCGGATCAGCGTTGTGATGTTGGTTTCCTCCTCAGACCTGATCCCTGATTCCGGATCAGCGTTGGGATGTTGGTTTCCTCCTCAGACCTGATCCCTGATTCCGGATCAGTGTTGGGATGTTGGTTTCCTCCTCAGACCTGATCCCTGATTCCGGATCAGCGTTGGGATGTTGGTTTCCTCCTCAGACCTGATCCCTGATTCCGGCTCAGCTTTGCGATGTTTGTTTCCTCCTCAGACCTGATCCCTGATTCCGGATCAGTGTTGGGATGTTGGTTTCCTCCTCAGATGTTCGCAGGGACTCGAGCCGCTCCTGAAATGTGTCCGCTCTGATTCATCAGGTTTTAATAATCCTGGTAATCCTCATCCAGCTGCCTGGGTTTGTTGGATCCTGCAGCAGCGTCCTGGAGGATCATGTGTTGGTCTGGTGTGTTTGTTTGTCTCCGTCTGTGTTTGATTTTGTGTCAGAGCAGAGTGTTCCTGTAGATCCTCCTGAGCAGCAGATAAACCGGGTCTGTGTTTGCAGGACTTGTTGCTCATGATCCGCGTGATAACCTTTTCTGATGAAAGCCGTCACCACAGACGTCTCCCAGGTATCTCCATCGATCCACAACTTCCACAACACAGCCCGGTATCAACACATTAGCAGCTTCCACTCCAGCTGCCATATCAGACGCTGATAGTCGTCTCAGAGTCGTTTGTCACTTTCACGTCACGGTGTGAACCGGCCGATGTAATCCAGATAACCTCTCGGGGGACCGGCTGTAACACGGCAGGTTCATCATTTATCTGAGCTTTATTTGTCCTGAAGTTCTCAGAAGGAGACGTGTCCTCAGGCTCCTGATATTGAATAGACTAAATAATGAAGTGCTCGTCATGATGTAATCCCCGCGGAGGAGAGCTTTAATGAAATAACTTGTGAACATGTAATTTGATATTCCTGGGCTGCACACGCTCTGGGATCTTTGCTGGAGGACAGCATGAACAGGAACCAGAACAGGCAGGTGTAGTTTATCAGGTCCAGGGTCGCTTCATGTCCAGGGTCGCTTCATGTCCAGGACGCGTCATGAACGAGTCATCGGGACGAGAAGTTCTGTCTCCCTCTGTGTCCTCCTTCTCTCTCTGCACATCCAGGCAGACGGCCGTCAGCGTCAATCAGCTGCTGCCTGAGATTTCTGCCTGATGACAGGAAGCTTGACCTCTGGTCCGAGAGCTCCAGGTGGATTTATTACCAGAGCACGACCAGGAGGAGTGTCCAGGCGGGCTGCTAATGCACGCCCCCCCCTCTCCCTCTCTCTCTGAAACTAACTTTGCCACAGTGTCAACAGGTTGACATGATGTGCCAGACTCTTCTCTGTAGATTGATTTGATGTGACCTAACCCCGTTGACCAATCAGAATCAAGAATCTGACAGCACAGAGTGATGAGTCAGAAAGCTGTTATATATAAACACACACACATGTATATATATATATATATATCTATATATATAGATATATATATAGATATAGATATATACAGGTATGTATAGATGTAGATATAGATATATACGTGTTTATGTATAGATATCATTACACAGTATGAATGAGAGTTAAGGCTGAGTGAGTCACGGTATGCAGCGCATGTGTTACAGAGCAGCTGAAGCCTGGGATTATTCTGCAGAATGGCCCTTTAATCATGATGTGTGTCTGCAGGGTGACGTCAGCCCCGCTCAGACTCTCTCTGAGAGCGTGTCCTGATTGCATGTTGGGGAATAGTAATATTCATACAGGATGACCTTTCCCTGGATGCTTTCTCGGGCAGATAATGGAGGAGGCAGGTGGACGCAGCTGCTGGAATCATTCTGGGCCACCAGCCTCCATCCAGCATTGTAATATATCGCCAGCATACTCTCATTCTGAGGGAGATTTGTCATAATACTGAGTCGGCCAGATGCGTTCCCCGAGTCGTAGAAGCTTTTCCTCGCCCACTGGGTCACCCTGTCAAACACAGAGACACACACTCTCCGTCATACTTGGGCTCCAACCATCTTACATTACAGAGCGCAGAGGACGGGAGACCTTGGCTGGAAATCACAGAGCTGAACAGGAACGTGAATCTCAGTGAGCGAGGAGCCGAGTGTGTGTAGAAACCTCAAAGTGCACCACAAAGACTGAAGGATGCTAACAGCTAAAGTTAAAGTCTCTGAGAGCGTCTGAAACCAGAAGAAGAATAAACAGAGCTGATCAGGTCAGCCAAATCCAGACCTGATGACAGGATGACCGCACTAACCCTCAGGAAGCATGAGCCCAGTTTACTTCAGGACAGACATTCAGCGTGTTCAACAAGGTTTCTCCTGAGAGACTGTCCGGGGTTTGTGACCTCGTGTACAGGGTTTCTCCTGATGGAGATCGTCCGGGGTCTGTGACCTCGTGTACGGGGTTTCTCCTGATGGAGATCGTCCGGGGTTTGTGACCTCGTGTACGAGGTTTCTCCTGATGGAGATTGTCCGGGGTTTGTGACCTCGTGTACGGGGTTTCTCCTGATGGAGATTGTCCGGGGTTTTTGACCTCGTGTACGGGGTTTCTCCTGATGGAGATTGTCCGGGGTTTGTGACCTCGTGTACGGGGTTTCTCCTGAGAGACTGTCCGGGGTCTGTGACCTCGTGTACGGGGTTTCTCCTGAGAGACTGTCCGGGGTCTGTGACCTCGTGTACGGGGTTTCTCCTGATGGAGATTGTCCGGGGTTTGTGACCTCGTGTACGAGGTTTCTCCTGATGGAGATTGTCCGGGGTTTGTGACCTCGTGTACGGGGTTTCTCCTGATGGAGATTGTCCGGGGTTTGTGACCTCGTGTACGAGGTTTCTCCTGATGGAGATTGTCCGGGGTTTTTGACCTCGTGTACGGGGTTTCTCCTGATGGAGATTGTCCGGGGTTTTTGACCTCGTGTACGGGGTTTCTCCTGATGGAGATTGTCCGGGGTTTGTGACCTCGTGTACGGGGTTTCTCCTGAGAGACTGTCCGGGGTCTGTGACCTCGTGTACGGGGTTTCTCCTGAGAGACTGTCCGGGGTCTGTGACCTCGTGTACGGGGTTTCTCCTGATGGAGATTGTCCGGGGTTTGTGACCTCGTGTACGAGGTTTCTCCTGATGGAGATTGTCCGGGGTTTGTGACCTCGTGTACGGGGTTTCTCCTGATGGAGATCGTCCGGGGTTTGTGACCTCGTGTACGGGGTTTCTCCTGATGGAGATCGTCCGGGGTTTGTGACCTCGTGTACGAGGTTTCTCCTGATGGAGATCGTCCGGGGTTTGTGACCTCGTGTACGGGGTTTCTCCTGATGGAGATCGTCCGGGGTTTGTGACCTCGTGTACGGGGTTTCTCCTGATGGAGATTGTCCGGGGTCTGTGACCTCGTGTACGGGGTTTCTCCTGATGGAGATCGTCCGGGGTTTGTGACCTCGTGTACGGGGTTTCTCCTGATGGAGATCGTCCGGGGTTTGTGACCTCGTGTACGGGGTTTCTCCTGATGGAGATCGTCCGGGGTTTGTGACCTCGTGTACAGGGTTTCTCCTGATGGAGATCGTCCGGGGTTTTTGACCTCGTGTACAGGGTTTCTCCTGATGGAGATTGTCCGGGGTTTTTGACCTCGTGTACGGGGTTTCTCCTGATGGAGATTGTCCGGGGTTTGTGACCTCGTGTACGAGGTTTCTCCTGATGGAGATTGTCCGGGGTTTGTGACCTCGTGTACGAGGTTTCTCCTGATGGAGATTGTCCGGGGTTTGTGACCTCGTGTACTGGGTTTCTCCTGATGGAGATTGTCCGGGGTTTGTGACCTCGTGTACAGGGTTTCTCCTGATGGAGATCGTCCGGGGTTTGTGACCTTGTGTACGAGGTTTGTCCTGATGGAGATTGTCCGGGGTTTGTGACCTCGTGTACGGGGTTTCTCCTGATGGAGATCGTCCGGGGTTTTTGACCTCGTGTACGAGGTTTCTCCTGATGGAGATCGTCCGGGGTTTGTGACCTCGTGTACGGGGTTTCTCCTGATGGAGATCGTCCGGGGTTTGTGACCTCGTGTACGGGGTTTCTCCTGATGGAGATCGTCCGGGGTTTGTGACCTCGTGTACGGGGTTTCTCCTGATGGAGATCGTCCGGGGTTTGTGACCTCGTGTACAGGGTTTCTCCTGATGGAGATCGTCCGGGGTTTTTGACCTCGTGTACGGGGTTTGTCCTGATGGAGATCGTCCGGGGTTTTTGACCTCGTGTACGAGGTTTCTCCTGATGGAGATCGTCCGGGGTTTGTGACCTCGTGTACGGGGTTTCTCCTGATGGAGATCGTCCGGGGTTTGTGACCTCGTGTACAGGGTTTCTCCTGATGGAGATCGTCCGGGGTTTTTGACCTCGTGTACGGGGTTTGTCCTGATGGAGATTGTCCGGGGTTTGTGACCTCGTGTACGGGGTTTCTCCTGATTGAGATCGTCCGGGGTTTGTGACCTCGTGTACAGGGTTTCTCCTGATGGAGATCGTCCGGGGTTTTTGACCTCGTGTACGGGGTTTGTCCTGATGGAGATTGTCCGGGGTTTGTGACCTCGTGTACGGGGTTTCTCCTGATGGAGATCGTCCGGGGTTTGTGACCTCATGTTTAAAGTCTCTGTCAGGACAGACGTTCAGCGTGTACAAGGTTTCTCTGGCCTGGTTGGAGCGATTGTCTGGGCTCTGTGAGCCTCTGTTGGTTTTAAAGCAGATCCTGATTATCAGTAAGAAACAAACACCCTGGCATGAAGTGATGTTTGGTCTCTGTAGTGCTGTCACAATCACACAGAGGCAGCCGCCTGCTTTCATTGTACTCTGATCTATTGAGACGTTCGCTCCTCGGATGTTTTTATTCCTTCTTTCTGTTGATTGTTGACGCAACACCGTGAGACGTGTCTCTGATTCTGCCTGACAGACAATAAAAGCTGATGTTTACCAGCATTTACAGAAATCCTTCAGAAGTTCAGAGGTTCAGTCAACATTTATTTAGACTCCTGAGAGACTCTGAGAGACTCTGAGAGACTCTGAGAGACCCTGAGAGACTCTGAGAGACTCTGAAGGGTTTTAACTTTTTGCATTAAGATGAGACTCGGGCTGAGAGTGGGGCGTACCTCAGAGCCGTCTGCTCACCTGTAGGCTTAATCACAGGTACACCTCACACACTCGGGTGAAGCTCGGGGGAAGCTCGGGGGAAGCTCGGGTATTGAAGGAGAGAATATTCCAATGATATTTCTTGTTATAAGTTAAATCACGCAGAGGTTTAAGTCATCCCTGATAGTGATCCTTGGTCCCTGATAGTGATCTTCGGTCCCTGATAGTGATCCTCAGTCCCTGATAGTGATCCTCGGTCCCTGATAGTGATCCTTGGTCCCTGATAGTGATCCTTGGTCCCTGATAGTGATCCTCGGTCCCTGATAGTGATCCTCGGTCCCTGATAGTGATCCTTGGTCCCTGATAGTGATCCTCGGTCCCTGATAGTGATCTTCGGTCCCTGATAGTGATCCAGTCCCTCTGATATCCCACTCTGCATCATCGCAGCCCACGTGTCGTTCTGTCTGAGGGTTTAAGGAAACCCTGGTGCTCTCCCGTAGGTGTTGTGAGGATGTGGTCTCGTATTATTGGACATGCTTTATTGAGCCGCTCAGAGCCCCGTTGTGTCCCGTGCAGGATTTGCTTACACCTGTCTTCCTGAAGCCTTTCAGTAATCGTCACCTGCCTGTCGGTGTGTATGAATAATACAGTGCGATGCACTGTTGCACTGACACTGCTGTCTTTTCATTATTATGTTCTATGTTTCTGCTGGAGGACAGAAAGGAGGTCAGTGTGAGTGCACTCAGCCAGAGCTACAAAAGCTTCACACAGAGGCTAATTCATAGTGCAGCCCTCCACCATCAAAGTGCTCGGCTGTGGATTTAATTGAGAGCGGCTAAGCTCCCGACTGGGGATTCTGCAGCACGGCCAGCTGACACTGGCAAACCACACCACCTTGTCATAATTGAGGCTCTCTTTTCTGCTGAGACTAAAAACTGGCTTTATTGTTACAATTACGCTCCTCTCTCTTGTGACCGTGACAATAACTCTCTAATGAACATGTCAGGATCTGCTGGGACAGTATAGGAACCCACTGATACAGCTTCTCTTTGTTACTTCATACAGTCCCTTTCTGCAGGAAACACAGACCATAACTAAAACCACAAGCTGCAGACAGGCGGAGGGATCTGCGGGGTTAGCCTCGACACAGTCACAGCTGTAATGATGTGAGTAACGCGTGTTCACATACAGGAAGTTTAAATCATTGAATCGGAGCCTGACACACTCTGTCATTCAGAGGAGACGTAAACATGAGGCAGTGCATCCATGGAACACTCTTTACATGTTAGTCTGGATTCAGAGAGGGAAACCACGACAGGCTGAAACCCTCCGTTACCCTCAGGGTGGAGACTCATATAGACCGATATCATGTCTGTATTTCAGCAGTGTGTTGTTGTTTTTAAGACCTTTGTGATGTGTTTGTAAAGAGCTGAGTTACCTTTCTTTGTTTTGTTCTCAGCCTGTCTCTGAAATGTAAAATTTGATTTGTATAAATGTCCCTTTGTGTTGAACAAACTGTCCGCTGACTGCGCCTGAAACATTTAGGATCACTCTCCTCCTCTGTTAGCTCAGTCAGTTTATCCTTCAGCGTCTCACCACACCGTCCCTCAGCTTTTATTGAGAATTACCTGCAAAGTGTCGGTGAGTGACCTTGTCCATGTCTCTCTGCAGCTCTGCTGCTCTGTGGAGTCAGACGAAGAGGAGAGGATGAGCTCGACCGGGAACATAAAGATGGAGGTCTTCTTTCTCCTGAAGTTTATTCCTGGCCTGACCGGCTATACTGTGAGGTACCAGCGTCTTCTTTGTTCTGTATATATAAATAAAGATATGTGTGTTTATATACTGTATATATATGTAAATATGACAGATTGTTGAAGCTTGGATCAATGAGCCCTTAGAGCTGCCTCCAGGAGACGTTCCTGTCAGCAGCTCCACCTCTCACTGATTTCACACCTTTACATGTTTGACACCTTGAGAGAGTATGAAGAGGAAACGTGTCGGTTATCTTTAAACATGATAATTAAAACCTTTTCATGTTCATATCTGTCTGTTTGAAAGCAGATGCTTCATCTCTGATGTTTACAGTGTTTAAAGCTCACATGAAGGCGGTGATCAGAGTGTTTCCAAAGTTTACAGAGAGTGTTGAGTGGTCGTCTTACAGCTGGGATACTTTATTCAGATTCAAGCTGACATCAAAACAATATCAACAACTAGTTTGACCGTAACTCTGCTGACCCGCAGGGGAATGAGGTCTAAGTACTGACTCTGAGGTCAGATGGTGGACTCTCTTTGGGTCAGATAGTGGACTCTCTTTGGGTCAGATAGTGGACTCTCTTTGGGTCAGATAGTGGACTCTCTTTGGGTCAGATAGTGGACTCTCTTTGGGTCAGATAGTGGCCTCTCTTTGGGTCTGATAGTGGTCTCTCTTTGGGTCAGATAGTGGCCTCTCTTTGGGTCTGACAGTGGTCTCTCTTTGGGTCAGATAGTGGTCTCTCTTTGGGTCAGATAGTGGTCTCTCTTTGGGTCAGATAGTGGTCTCTCTTTGGGTCAGATGGTGGTCTCTCTTTGGGTCAGATAGTGGCCTCTCTTTGGGTCAGATAGTGGTCTCTCTTTGGGTCGAATAGTGGTCTCTCTTTGGGTCAGATAGTGGTCTCTCTTTGGGTCAGATAGTGGTCTCTCTTCGGGTCAGATAGTGGCCTCTCTTTGGGTCAGATAGTGGTCTCTCTTCGGGTTAGATAGTGGCCTCTCTTTGGGTCGGATAGTGGTCTCTCTTCGGGTTAGATAGTGGTCTCTCTTTGGGTCAGATAGTGGTCTCTCTTTGGTTCAGATAGTGGTCTCTCTTTGGGTCAGATAGTGGTCTCTCTTTGGGTCAGATAGTGGTCTCTCTTTGGGTCAGATGGTGGTCTTTCTTTGGTTCAGATAGTGGCCTCTCTTTGGGTCAGATAGTGGTCTCTCTTTGGGTCAGATGGTGGTCTTTCTTTGGTTCAGATAGTGGTCTCTCTTTGGGTCAGATAGTGGTCTCTCTTTGGTTCAGATAGTGGTCTCTCTTTGGGTCAGATAGTGGTCTCTCTTTGGTTCAGATAGTGGTCTCTCTTTGGGTTAGATAGTGGTCTCTCTTTGGGTCAGATAGTGGTCTCTCTTTGGGTCAGATAGTGGTCTCTCTTTGGCTCAGATAGTGGTCTCTCTTTGGGTCAGATAGTGGTCTCTCTTTGGCTCAGATAGTGGTCTCTCTTCAGGTTAGATAGTGGTCTCTCTTTGGGTCAGATAGTGGTCTCTCTTTGGGTCAGATAGTGGTCTCTCTTTGGTTCAGATAGTGGTCTCTCTTCGGGTTAGATAGTGGTCTCTCTTTCGGTCAGATGGTGGTCTCTCTTTGGTTCAGATAGTGGCCTCTCTTTGGGTCAGATAGTGGCCTCTCTTTGGGTCAGATGGTGGTCTTTCTTTGGTTCAGATAGTGGTCTCTCTTTGGGTCAGATAGTGGTCTCTCTTTGGTTCAGATAGTGGTCTCTCTTTGGTTCAGATAGTGGTCTCTCTTTGGGTCAGATAGTGGCCTCTCTTCGGGTTAGATAGTGGCCTCTCTTCGGGTCAGATAGTGGCCTCTCTTTAGGTCAGATAGTGGTCTCTCTTTGGGTCAGATGGTGGTCTTTCTTTGGGTCAGATGGTGGTCTTTCTTTGGGTCAGATATTGGCCTCTCTTCGGGTTAGATAGTGGTCTCTCTTTGGGTCAGATGGTGGTCTTTCTTTGGGTCAGATAGTGGCCTCTCTTTGGGTCAGATAGTGGCCTCTCTTCGGGTTAGATAGTGGCCTCTCTTCGGGTCAGATAGTGGTCTTTCTTTGGGTCAGATGGTGGTCTTTCTTTGGTTCAGATAGTGGTCTCTCTTTGGGTCAGATGGTGGTCTTTCTTTGGGTCAGATGGTGGTCTCTCTTTGGGTCAGATGGTGGTCTTTCTTTGGGTCAGATAGTGGCCTCGCTTTGGGTCAGATAGTGGACTCTCTTCGGGTTAGATAGTGGTCTCTCTTTGGGTCAGATGGTGGTCTTTCTTTGGTTCAGATAGTGGTCTCTCTTTGGGTCAGATGGTGGTCTTTCTTTGGGTCAGATGTTGGTTTTTCTTTGGGTCAGATATTGGCCTCTCTTCGGGTTAGATAGTGGTCTCTCTTTGGGTCAGATGGTGGTCTTTCTTTGGGTCAGATAGTGGCCTCTCTTTGGGTCAGATAGTGGCCTCTCTTCGGGTTAGATAGTGGCCTCTCTTCGGGTCAGATAGTGGTCTTTCTTTGGGTCAGATGGTGGTCTTTCTTTGGTTCAGATAGTGGTCTCTCTTTGGGTCAGATGGTGGTCTTTCTTTGGGTCAGATGGTGGTCTTTCTTTGGTTCAGATAGCGGTCTCTCTTTGGGTCAGATGGTGGTCTTTCTTTGGGTCAGATGGTGGTCTTTCTTTGGGTCAGATAGTGGCCTCTCTTCGGGTTAGATAGTGGTCTCTCTTTGGGTCAGATGGTGGTCTTTCTTTGGGTCAGATAGTGGCCTCTCTTTGGGTCAGATAGTGGCCTCTCTTCGGGTTAGATAGTGGTCTCTCTTTGGGTCAGATGGTGGTCTTTCTTTGGGTCAGATAGTGGTCTCTCTTTGGGTCAGATAGTGGCCTCTCTTCGGGTTAGATAGTGGTCTCTCTTTGGGTCTGAACTCGTGGATTGACGGGGTAAGGAGACTTCACAGAGTTGATCTAATGTTGCTGAGGATGTCTGGGTGTCTGAGCTTCTGAAACCCTCTGCGGTGTTTAACCAGGCACGCCCCACAGGGACCGGATCCCGGGTCACAGCTTGATCGAGCTGTGAGGATCCACATCTCATCTGGCCTGGGAACGCCTGGGGATCCCCGAGGAGGAGCTGCAAAGTGCTTCAGGGCAGAGGGACGTCTGGAGGATGTTCAGACCTTTGATGTATTTGAAGTGAAATCTTCATATCTCTGTATCCTCAGATGTGAGACTCTGAGGAGGACTCTGGATTCTGACTGCCTGATTGAGTAGGCAGACACTTTGCCAACTTTAAGTTCATGTCATCTGAAGAGATTCAGCACAGCGGGTTGTTTCAGGGTTTATGTTTGTTTTGGTTGCCTAAAGGCATCTTTAATCTGATACGTTACCTCCTGCAATTTGTTAATCCTGAAGAAAGCGGCAGCTCATCCCCAGAGGAATGGTGCACACTGTTAATGTCTGCAGCTGTGATATTGCCAATAACAGCTCAGTGTAGACACAGTCTGAGCCGAGTGTGATTATACGCTGTACCAACATCATCATTGACTTCCTGTCTGTCTCTGTGTGCTGCTGTCTGAAGGAGATAACCACACACAATCACAGGGACCATCTGATCCAAGCAACCTTTATACAGCATGCACAAATGATGCTGCCCTCATTACAGCCAATGCATTTCTATTTCTAGTGCATGATTACCAGCGACAGCAGAAAGACAAAGGCTGCATTCACTGAGCCAAGAATGAGGTCACATTACAATGAGTTTGAACAAAGATAAAGCTTTCATTTCATTCACACGCTGGATAAAGAGCTGCAGACGGACAGAGACGGTCAGTGAGTATTCTTCTTTCTGTCCTTCAGTCTGCTGTGACACCACTTCACATCTCTGCATCCAGATCTGAATCCCTCGTCTCCCCTCCCAGCCCCTCTGGTTTCTCTCTAACACGTCTATTGATCTTCCAGACTGCTGTATGTTTGCATAATGCTTTCCTGAGGTGTTTACCCCATAATGCAGAAGAATGTCAGCACTGATTTCCGTGTACGCCAAGAAGACGGAGAACAATTAATCCACCTCCCCGAGGAGCTTCAAAGAAGGAAGAGAGAAGCACCCAGCCTGCTACAGTCTTCAGTTCTGATGAAACCCCTTCAGTGATTTCAGGAGATAAGCAGACTCAGGCCCAGAGTCCTCCTCACAGCATCATCACTGTAATTAAACAGGGACGAGGAGTCTGCTCCAGAGGTTTCATCCCCGCCTGCCCGTCACTCATAGGACAACTTTGTTTCCTACTTCCTGTTCCACAGACGCCTGTACCTTTAAAGGGTAAGGTAAGCATGCTCAGAGGACATCTTTGTTTCCTACTTCCTGTTTAACAGACGCCTGTACCTTTAAAGGGTAACGTAAGCATGCTCAGAGGACATCTTTGTTTCCTACTTCCTGTTTAACAGACGGCTGCACCTTTAAAGGGTAAGCTAAGCATGCTCGGAGGACATCTTTGTTTCCTACTTCCTGTTTAACAGACGCCTGTACCTTTAAAGGGTAAGCTAAGCATGCTCAGAGGACATCTTTGTTTCCTACTTCCTGTTTAACAGATGCCTGTACCTTTAAAGGGTAAGCTAAGCATGCTCAGAGGACATCTTTGTTTCCTACTTCCTGTTTAACAGACGCCTGTACCTTTAAAGGGTAACGTAAGCATGCTCAGAGGACATCTTTGTTTCCTACTTCCTGTTTAACAGATGCCTGTACCTTTAAAGGGTAAGCTAAGCATGCTCAGAGGACATCTTTGTTTCCTACTTCCTGTTTAACAGATGCCTGTACCTTTGAAGGGTAAGCTAAGCATGCTCAGAGGACATCTTTGTTTCCTACTTCCTGTTTAACAGACGCCTGTACCTTTAAAGGGTAACGTAAGCATGCTCAGAGAACATCTTTGTTTCCTACTTACTGTTTAACAGACGCCTGCAGACGCCTGCACCTTTAAAGGGTAAGCTAAGCATGCTCGGAGGACATCTTTGTTTCCTACTTCCTGTTTAACAGACGGCTGCACCTTTAAAGGGTAAGCTAAGCATGCTCGGAGGACATCTTTGTTTCCTACTTCCTGTTTAACAGACGCCTGTACCTTTAAAGGGTAACGTAAGCATGCTCAGAGGACATCTTTGTTTCCTACTCTCTGTTTCACAGACGCCTGCACCTTTAAAGGGTAAGCTAATCATGCTCAGAGGACATCTTTGTTTCCTACTTCCTGTTTAACAGACGCCTGCAGACGCCTGCACCTTTAAAGGGTAAGCTAATCATACTCGGAGGACATCTTTGTTTCCTACTTCCTGTTTCTCAGATGGCTGAAGACACCTGCACCTTTAAAAGGTAAGCTAAGCATGCTCAGAGAACATCTTTGTTTCCTACTTACTGTTTCACAGACGCCTGCACCTTTAAAGGGTAAGGTAAGCATGCTCAGAGGACATCTTTGTTTCCTACTCTCTGTTTCACAGACGCCTGCACCTTTAAAAGGTAAGGTAAGCATGCTCAGAGGACATCTTTGTTTCCTACTTCCTGTTTCACAGACGCCTGCAGACGCCTGCACCTTTAAAGGGTAAGGTAAGCATGCTCAGAGGACATCTTTGTTTCCTACTTACTGTTTCACAGACGCCTGCACCTTTAAAGGGTAAGGTAAGCATGCTCAGAGGACATCTTTGTTTCCTACTCTCTGTTTCACAGACGCCTGCACCTTTAAAAGGTAAGGTAAGCATGCTCAGAGGACATCTTTGTTTCCTACTTCCTGTTTCACAGACGCCTGCAGACGCCTGCACCTTTAAAGGGTAAGGTAAGCATGCTCAGAGGACACCTTTGTTTCCTACTTCCTGTTTTACAGACGCCTGCACCTTTAAAGGGTAAGGTAAGCATGCTCAGAGGACATCTTTGTTTCCTACTTCCTGTTTCACAGACGCCTGCAGACGCCTGCAGACGCCTGCACCTTTAAAGGGTAAGGTAAGCATGCTCAGAGGACATTTTTGTTTCCTACTTCCTGTTTCACAGACGCCTGCAGACGCCTGCAGACGCCTGCACCTTTAAAGGGTAAGCTAAGCATGCTCGGAGGACATCTTTGTTTCCTACTCTCAGTTTCACAGATGCCTGCAGACGCCTGCACCTTTAAAGGGTAAGGTAAGCATGCTCAGAGGACATCTTTGTTTCCTACTTCCTGTTTCACAGACGCCTGCACCTTTAAAGGATAAGCTTAGCATGCTCAGAGAACATCTTTGTTTCCTACTTCCTGTTTCATTGACGCCTGCAGACGCCTGCAGACGCCTGCACCTTTAAAGGGTAAGGTAAGCATGCTCGGAGGACATCTTTGTTTCCTACTTCCTGTTTCACAGACGCCTGCACCTTTAAAGGGAAAGGTAAGCATGCTCAGAGGACATCTTTGTTTCCTACTTCCTGTTTCACAGACGCCTGCACCTTTAAAGGGTAAGGTAAGCATGCTCGGAGGACATCTTTGTTTCCTACTTCCTGTTTCACAGACGCCTGCACCTTTAAAGGGAAAGGTAAGCATGCTTTGAGGTCACAGTGAGGCTTCGTCATGTTCACTTCAGGTTTCATTAACGTTCGCGTCTTCACATTAAACTTTTAGCGTGTTCAACGTTACTCTGAGTCTGTGCTTTGAGCGCTCCGGGACTACTTACCTGCTGCCTGTACCCTCTCCTGTCCTCTCCATCTTACACCTACACTTGATAGCACCTGAAATACATTACCCATGATGCACTGTGTCATGCTCTGTTTCACTGGAGACTGTAACCCATGGTAACTAATGCTGCTGTACACCCTGATGGAGACTAAGAGGAGCGAGGCGATGCAGAGGTGACACTCTGAGTCAGTCTTTCAGTAAATGGATAAAAATCTGTTATTTCAATCAGATTTATTAAAATCTGAGTTATTAAAATCAAACTTAGTAAAATCAAAGTTATTAAAATCAGATTTATTAAAATCTGAGTTATTAAAATCAAACTTAGTAAAATCAAAGTTATTAAAATCAGAGTTATTAAAATCAAAGTTATTAAAATCTGATTATTAAAATCTGATTATTAAAATCAAAGTTATTAAAATCAAAGTTATTAAAATCAGAGTTATTAAAATCAAAGTTATTAAAATCAAAGTTATTAAAATCAGAGTTATTAAAATCAAAGTTATTAAAATCTGATTATTAAAATCAGAGTTATTAAAATCAGAGTTATAAAAAAATCAAAGTTATTAAAATCAAAGTTATTAAAATATGATTTATTAAAATCTGTGTTATCTCCTGGTTTACTGAACACTGATGGTTTACTGAACACTGATGGTTTACTGAACACTGATGGTTTACTGAACACTGATGGTTTACTGAACACTGATGGTTCACTGAACACTGATGGTTTACTGAACACTGATGGTTTACTGAACACTGATGGTTTACTGAACACTGATGGTTTACTGAACACTGATGGTTTACTGAACACTGATCGTTCACTGAACACTGATCGTTCACTGAACACTGATGGTTCACTGAACACTGATGGTTCACTGAACACTGATGGTTTACTGAACACTGATGGTTCACTGAACACTGATGGTTCACTGAACACTGATGGTTCACTGAACACTGATGGTTCACTGAACACTGATCGTTCACTGAACACTGATGGTTTACTGAACACTGATGGTTCACTGAACACTGATGGTTCACTGAACACTGATCGTTCACTGAACACTGATGGTTTACTGAACACTGATGGTTCACTGAACACTGATCGTTCACTGAACACTGATGGTTCACTGAACACTGATGGTTCACTGAACACTGATCGTTCACTGAACACTGATGGTTCACTGAACACTGATGGTTTACTGAACACTGATCGTTCACTGAACACTGATGGTTCACTGAACACTGATGGTTTACTGAACACTGATGGTTTACTGAACACTGATGGTTCACTGAACACTGATGGTTCACTGAACACTGATCGTTCACTGAACACTGATGGTTCACTGAACACTGATGGTTTACTGAACACTGATGGTTCACTGAACACTGATCGTTCACTGAACACTGATGGTTCACTGAACACTGATGGTTTACTGGCTCACACCCTAACAAGGGAACGAGGTGAGGACCATTAATAAATGAGTTATCCTGCAGAATGATCCATGCTCATCATATTATTGATTCATGACTATTGATGAATAATCTCTTGAATAATACAAACCAGTGACGTTTCATTGATTTGTAATGAGGCCGTGTTCTGTGTCGTTGTAAAGCTTTATTGATTTAATAACATCGTAATTACCTGGTTGATTAAGCTCTGTGTTGAGAGGTGGTGATGAATGAAATCAATGCAGAGATGAAAAGTGCACCGTGTTTCCTTTAATGAGAGGGGGAGAGCATGAAGCAGCAGGAGCTGATACGACTCCTTCGAGTACCTTTACATGATTCAAAACATGTACAAACTAAACTTACTGAAATGTCTGAGGAACTAAATCCAAAGAGTCCAAAATAAAACAGAGAACACGAGAGACCTTCAATGATCCAATGAGAGGGGAAACAGAGGAACTAAATACACAGAGTAATCAACACAGCTGAGACTAATCAGGATTCAATCAACAGGAGGGAAACACACAAGGACAGGAAGTCAAACTAAACTGGGAACACAGGGAGCGAGAACTACAAAATAAAATAGGAAACACAAAAGACTACAACACGAGACGTGGATCACTAAATCCAAGGAGGACTAATACAGAACTCAGACAGGAGGAAACACAAAACTAAACATCCACTCCTGACAGGTGGAGATGAGCGTGAAGAGAGGCGCCTGAAATCCTCCTTCACAAAAAGAATCAGAGTCAAGAACAAATGAGAGGTAGCTAACTGGCTGCTTGCTTGCTCGCCTCTGGACCAGGACCAGCAGTGTGGATGAACCCAGGTGTGAGCGCAGAGAGCAGACAAGAGCAGCTGTCCCTCAGGTCTCTCCTCTTCTTCAGCGATGGACATGGAGTGATGTGAAGTTGTGATTTCATGTATTCACGGTCTCACTGAACACTAACCTGAGTGATCTGGTTATATTCCACAGGTTAGAAACACGTCATCCTGCTGTCCAGAGGTTAACATGAAGCTTCATGGGGATTGGGTAGCTTTGGAACCAGCCTCTAGTGGTCATTTGAGGAAGTGCAGCCTGTAACTCTTGTGCTCCCTGTTCAGCTCCTCAATGATGAGTTTAAAGTCTCGAGGTTTGAGTGACACACCTTTGATCAGAGCCTGACGGAGGTTGTTTCTTATGGACTGATGATCTGAAGGACACAGAGGTCGAGTCTCACAGCTGAGATACTTTAGAGGACCAACATGCTTTAACACCTTCATCCTTGTCTGCAGACTGAATGTGCTCTCTCTCTCCTGTCTGCGTCTGTTTCCTGTTTCATCTTCACTTCTCTTGATTGTTTTCCAGCCTTGAGTAGCTCCTTCATTTCCACATGACACCACAGCGTCTACCCACATCATCTTCACAATCACTAACGTTGTGCTTTCAGACGCCACTCTTCACTTCCATTTTCCACAAGTTGTATTCTCCCTTTTTCTGCAGCAAACGGCACAAAAGATATCAAAGGGACGCATCTGCAAACAGGCGAGGAAAAAACTCGCCCATGGAGGGAGAGGGGATCTTCAGGAGTCCCTGTTACCCCAGAGATGGAGCTGCTTTCCTCCAGGAGGCACACTCTAAAGAATCACAAGAATGCTTCATCTCTTTGATGTCTTTCTGTGATGAGATATAAACCCTGATGGCAATAAGAGACCTCTTTGAACAATAAAAAATCGAATCTCGGCGTAACACCCCCGACGGCACAGAGCGGCGGTGCTTTTGTAAACAAGCCGTGTCCCTGGAGTGGATGAGGCTGCGTCTGCAGGGTCGCAGATGCTGGATCACACAAGAAACCGCCACCGCCCTGTAGGAACACACGAGTGATTGTTCCTTTACAGGAAGCATGTTTTAATAAGGACAATGACACAGCAATTTAAAACATACATACATGACGTGAGCAACACATCTCTGTTATTCCTTCATCCATCAGGAGCGCTGAACCTGACTGTGTCAGCATAGAGAGGAAGAAACACATGGACACGTGTGCTCGACCTTTGACCTGTCCTTAAAGTGACAGTACATTCAAACGATGCATTGGATCCTCGGCAGAGCGGAGAACATTTTAATGACCTTAAAGAAATAACTGCCGACAGCCTGAAGATGCTGGAGAACAATCTTTGATTAAAGACGTGTTTCTGAAAAGTGTTTGCAGATAAAGTTCTCTGTTGGAGATGAAGGGTCAGGGTCAGGTTTACGGTTGGGGACTGACCCCTGACCGATGTGACCCTACAGTGGACCGTTCTGTAGAAACCTGATTCATGTCCTCATGAAGTCCTGAATCCTTTGTTTCTTCTTCCTGTCCGTCCTGTGCTCTTCAGTTCAGCGTTTTCATCGTCGCCATCCTGTTTGTCGTTTGTCTGACCCCTCCTCTCCGCTGAGCATCTCTGCTGCTCACACACTCAGGACTAACACAGACATCTTTCTCGTACTGATCAGGACACGGCTGGATGATGTCCAGATGTGATTGTGTTGAAACTGTTCCGGATTAGAGCTGGTACAACTGTTGACCTATTTAATCTTTAATAAACATGAGAGAGCTGTACCTGAGCGAGTCGTCGTGTGTTTGTGTGACAGCATGTCGTACGTGAAGTCTGCTTTAACACCGACAGGATCACCGTTTATCCAGCAGCTGAACTGACCAGTCAAGAGCCGGTACCAAAGGAGACGGGTTCTCGATACCCGTCCTTATGTGTCCCTCTGACTCCTGGAGAACAGTGTCCTGAAGCTTTCCACGGAGCGCCCCCTGCAGGCCTGGAGCAGCTGTGATGAGGTGCAGTGTGTTTCATTTAGTGTTAATGATTTTTCATCCTCTGTGTGTTTGCAGAGCGTTCACTGTTTGTGTGTTTGTTTTTAAACGTTGGAGCACGTCTCCATTGATCGTTTATTCTCTGCCTTTTATTATTTCATTTCATCTTCAGCCTGTTTCCCTCGTGGGAATCACTTTACTCTAAAAACTAGTTCTTCCTCTTCCCTCTGTTGATTAAAGTAGTAAAAGCTGATTCCACAATATTTTGATGTAAAACTTACTTAACGAGCCCTTTTTGTGCCGACACACACTGCACACATCGGCCAGTGTATTACATGTATAGAAAGCGCCTACATTGCAGGCCCAAATAGAGATTGATTTCATTATGTGTTAGTGTGATCTAATAGAGGGTTTGTTGCACAGCTCAGCACTTGCAGCGTTCAGTGAGAATGATGAGTGCCAAGAGTGCAGCTCTCCCAGCTCCCTGCCAGCTGTAACTGTGTCACAGCCACTCGCTATGTCAACAGGCCTGCCTTCCATCATCAATATTTATCAGAGCGTCTGCACACCAGGGGGACTGCTGCACCCTCCTACTACACTCCACTCATACGTCTACATATTGTAACTCTGTGAGGAGTCTCCTGAGCCGTCTCTGTGTGCTGGTCACACACAGAGACGCTCCAGCATGGACAGAGAGGACAGTGTGTACACGACATCATGTGAGAAGACAAATAACCACATATTTTAGCTGATTGGATTAGCTCGGAGGCCAACCAGAAATGAGTAATCTCTCCACAATAGGAGAGCAGTGAAGCACTCTGGTCTCTGCATGAGGTTGGAGTGTCCTTGTGTTTCAGCAAGTCTTCACTGTATGAAGGAAACCAGTTCTCAAACTCATCTAGAGACAGTTTACCTTTTAATCCAGCTATATAAACCCAGATCTGCACGCAGGGAACTTTCTGCTCTCAGACGATGACTCTCAAACTCCACTCTCCTCAAGATCCTTTGGCTCAAACAAATATAGTGGCTGGCTTTGCAAGAGCTGATCCTACCAGAGTCTAAACCACCATCAGTACCTGGCTGATGGTTTCTGAGACCGGACGTGTGATCATCTACATAAATCCCTAAACTTCATCACCAAGCTGTTCACAGTGCCTGAACGCTGTTGGAACATTTGGATGAAAGTCATGGTGTTTATCCAAGAAGCAGTCAGCAGCTTGAGTGGGCTTCAGGGTCAAAGGTATCCCAGATCTGGACCAAGCGGCAGTCTAAAAATATGAGTCAATGCGGAAGTGTTAAAAGCTGCAGTTCATCGAGGATCTGCTTGAGGCTGGCTCCGGAAGTACCGGAAGTCACATACACATGAATGGGGAAAAGACGATCTTTGCAGCATTAATAAACATGTTTACAGCCTGGTACAAAAGATGAGTGTAGTCTGAATAGCTAATTTATTGATGTCCTCTCACTGTGAGGGGGGTGAATTTTTTTCTAATTCGGCAATTTCAAAGATATTGAGATTACCAGTCTTCCAATGAGAGGCACAGCTGCCTGTGGGAACACTGCAGCTGTTGGCTAGGAGGCTCAAAGCCCGCCTCTTTACGTCACACTGGCTCGACAGAAGCAATATGGCTGCCGCAGCCGATTGGTCTCAAAACAGCTCTTCAGAAACAGATGGGTGACGTCACGGATACTACGTCCATATTTTTTACAGTCTATGATCTGGACCCAAAGGCTTCCCCTGAAGGTGCTGCTTACCAGCCAACTGTTGTATCTGTGCAGCCGGATATTTATCACATCAACTTTTAATTAAACAACGGTGATGGTTTAGAGTCAAAGATTAGGGTTAGGTCTGTAGGGTCAGGGTTAGGTCTGTAGGGTCAGGGTTAGGCCTGTAGGGTTCAGGATCAGGGTTAGGGCTGCAGGGTCAGGATCAGGGTTAGGCCTGTGGGGTCAGGATCAGGGTTAGGCCTGTAGGGTCAGGATCAGGGTTAGGCCTGTGGGGTCAGGATTAGGGTTAGGCCTGTAGGGTCAGGATCAGGGTTAGGCCCCGAGGGTCAGGATCAGGGTTAGGCCCTGTAGGGTCAGGGTCCATCCTTTACAAACTTCTGAGGTGACCTGAGTTGACCTGAGAGGACCTGAGGTGACACTGAGGTGACACTGAGGTGACCTGAGGGGACCCAAGGTAACCCAAGTTGACCCAAGGTGACCTGAGGTGACACTGAGGTGACCTGAGCTGACCTGAGGTGACCTGAGTTGTCACTGAGTTGACCTGAGGTGACCTGAGTTGACCTGAGTTGTCACTGAGTTGACCTGAGGTGACCTGAGTTGACCTGAGGTGACATGAGTTGTCACTGAGTTCACCTGAGGTGACCTGAGTCGACCTGAGGTGACCTGAGTTGTCACTGAGTTGACCTGAGGTGACCTGAGTTGTCACTGAGTTGACCTGAGGTGACCTGAGTTGACCCGAGGTGACCTGAGGTGACCTGAGTTGTCACTGAGTTGACCTGAGGTGACCTGAGTTGACCCGAGGTGACCTGAGTTCTCACTGAGTTGACCGGAGGTGACCTGAGTCGACCTGAGTCAACCTGAGTTGTCACTGAGTTGACCTGAGGTGACCTGAGTTGACCTGAGTTGGCCTGAGTTGACCTGAGCTGACCTGATTTGTCACTTAATTGACCGGAGGTGACCTGAGTTGTCACTGAGTTGACCTGAGTTGTCACTGAGTTTACCTGAGTTTACCTGAGGTGACCTGAGGTGACCTGAGTTGTCACTGAGTTGACCTGAGGTGACCTGAGTTGACCTGAGGTGACCTGAGTTGACCTGAGGTGACCTGAGTTGTCACTGAGTTTACCTGAGTTTACCTGAGGTGACCTGAGTTGACCTGAGTTGACCTGAGGTGATCTGAGTTGTCACTGAGTTGACCTGAGGTGACCTGAGTTGACCTGAGTTGTCACCGAGGTGACCAGAGGTGACCTGAGGTGACCTCGGGTGGCCTCAGTTTCAGGGTTAATGTGACACAGTTACTGTTTATTTGCTGAAACTTTGCTGTGTCCTTTGTGACCTGGATCTGTGAACGCTGTCAGGCTGAATTGGAGCCGCTCTGTTCATGTGCCAAGTGTCTTGGAAGAACCTGGCATGGCTGCAGCCATGAGCAGATGTCTGGGAGAATAAATTGGCTGGGGGAAGTTTTTCAGGCACCTGTTCGATGTGTGCGGGGAGGAGACATGAGACACGAGACGAGGCCGAGCAGCAGAGACTTAAACTCCCAGAGATGGGATGATTTAGCAGACAGTGTGGGCAGAGTTTCCTGTTGTGACTCTAAACTTTATCAATGACAAAACACAGCCGAGTGATGATGAAAGGAGAAATCTAGTATTTTTGGTCCGGACCACAATCCTCCTGGAGTCTCTTTTGGTTGCCTGGCAACTGCTCCTGACCAAGAATCACCTGGGCACACAGCCGCTCTGAAACGGCACCTCGGTTTTTACACTTGGGTTTTAAATAGACCATGTTGATCATTTCAGAGCTTTAGGGGTGCTGCTGAGTTCAGACTGCATTTAATCCTGCTGTCTTTATCATGCTGAGACAATGTTCCTCATGTGGACACAAAGAGGACAGGAGATCAGGTGGAAACAAAGAGGACAGGAGATCAGGTGGACACAAAGAGGACAGGAGATCAGGTGGACACAAAGAGGACAGGAGATCAGGTGGAAACAAAGAGGACAGGAGATCAGGTGGACACAAAGAGGACAAGAGATCAGGTGGACACAAAGAGGACAGAAGATCGGGTGGACACTTCGTAATGCTGACCCCTTATTAAAGACAGGTAAACTCAGAAGGACATTGACTCTGATCCTTCCTGTTTGAATATCCTGCAGACAAACAGCGCTACAGAAGGACACAGGTAACATAACCAATAACCTACCTTTACCTGTCAAAGTAAGCCCCGCCCCCCACGCTCTGATGGCGCTCTGAGCATGTGCAGCTTCTCCTGTCTGCTGTCAGTGGAGGAGCTTCCTGATAACCTCAGTGGATCACTGAGGTCTGTCCTCTCCTGTCTCACGCAGACACATGTTCTGCCCTTGAGCTGTTTTTTAGGAGATTCTTTAATTCTTGTTATTTTATATAAAACCTTGGTCCTCGCAGCATCCATGGATTTAACTGCAGCTCCACTGGCTGCAGAAACACACACAGCAGTTTGTCTTCTCTCCAGAGACGCCTTTTCCTCTAAAGGCACAGAGCAATGACTTCATTATGTTACCGACTTCAATAAACTGCCAAGCACAGAAGCTCATTATCTTAATTTAAGGCCGAGACTGTGGTCTGAATGTAAACAATGTAGTGCCCACACAGCCTCAAAGGGTCCTTTGAAGACAGGGACTAAAAATACACAGCAGCTCAAATCTAGTCCTCTATGCTGAGAGAGGTTTGTTTACTTCATTACACTTTGACAACAACACAACATAAACATGTGAAGTCTAAAAGAGTTTAGACTGCCCCTTCTTCAGGAACAGAGCAGACGGAGGAGTCTTCATTAAATCCTTGTCTTTCATCAGAATCCTAAAACACCACCATACGTCCCTGAAGGCCTCGGAGGCTGTCAGGGCCTCTGTCCCTGCTGCTGGATCACTGTGTTCCCTGACATTCACACCAGCAGGCAGGAGTGTAGCTGCAGGGGACGGAGGGACGGGGGGGACTGGGGGACGGGGGGTATGGAGGGGACGGGGGATTGGAGGGGACGGAGGGGATGGGGGGGAGAAGGGACGGAGGGGAGGGAGGGGATGGGGGGGAGAAGGGACGGAGGGGACGGCCGGGATGGGGGGACAGGGGGGACGAGGGGACAGGGGGGGAAGGGGGCAGGGGGGACGGAGGGCGAGTTGTTTTGATGGATTCATTCAGGCAGATTGTCTCGTTTGGCTCCGATAACAAAACAAGGAAAGATGTAAAGTTTGAAGACAGGAAGTCTGTCCTCTGAGCCGTGGTCCCTTTATTACAGAGACGTGTGTGTGACCTCTTTATCATGCTCTGCATGAAACTTAAAATAACTTTATAGAGTGAGGATCAGGTCTACAGTGGGTCTTGGTATGGACAGGTCCTGCCGTCAGTCTCAGGTTTATCTGTCTTTTATTTGACAGGATGGAAGTGTGGGTCTGGTTTTACGTCCCAGCTGTATCTGTAGTTTATTCTGTTTGTCTATCACATCCTCCTTTGTTCAGGTTTTACTGTGCCGGTAGGACTCTGGTGATTCTGGATCCATCTGTTGTTCTGTTGGATCTCTGGGATCAGTATCAGAGGGCGGGTTTCAGGGTGTCATGAGGTGTGACTCCAGCGCCCGTCTGGACTTGTGTTTTGGTAGTTTTGACTTCATTAAGCGGTTTTCTGAATGTGTGTTAGAGGTCAGAGTTTCCCTGTCAGGACTGAAGACGGGACAGATCTTCATGAGACAGTTCATTTTAAATAAACCGACAGGAAGTGACTCGTGACGCGTGTCCGTGCAGCGCTCTGTTCTTTAAGTTCTCACGTCACAAAGTCAGTTTCTCTAAACCTGAAGGTAGAAGAGTCTCTAACGACGACAAGAACTCCAGGCTTTCAGATCGCCGACACACACACACAGATTCATCATCCAAATATTGACAGCCAGCTGCTCCTCGCTCGGATGAATCATTCCTCAAACAGTTCCGCTTCACGTCTTCACGAATATCAGAAAACATCCTGATCTCTGGTCTCTGCAGCCGCATGCATGAAGCATCAATAACGCAGAGCTGTCAGTGTGTGTGTGTGTGTGTGTGTGTGTGTGTGTGTGTTTGTGTGTGTGTGTTTGTGTGTGTGTGAGCTCTAAACGTTTTAAACGTCAGTGTGTGTGTGTGTGTGTGTGCGTGTGTGTGTGTGTTTGTGTGTGTGTGTTTGTGTGTGTGTGAGCTCTAAACGTTTTAAACGTCAGTGTGTGTGTGTGTGTGTGTGCGTGTGTGTGTGTGTGTGCGTGTGTGTGTGTGTGTGTGTTTGTGTGCGTGTGTGTGTGTGTTTGTGTGCGCGTGTGTGTGCGTGTGTTTGTGTGTGTGTGTGTATGTGTGTGTGTGTGTTTGTGTGTGTGCGTGTGTTTGTGTGTGTGTGTGTGTGTATGTGTGTGTGTGTGTTTGTGTGCGTGCGTGTGTGTGTGTTTGTGTGTGTGTGTGTCTAAAACAGGGACAGAGATCTGATGGATCTGATCCATGCAAAGATTTCTTTAGATGATTTGAAGTTCCTCTGAGAGGACGTCCTCTCACAGCTTCATGATCTGCTCATGTCTTCGGCGTCCCTGAGACCGGCACATTTCTCTCTCTGGCTCTTTGTTGGACGTTGGGATGAAGTCTTCAGTAACTCAGGAGGAGGTCTGAACTCTAAGGTCGGAGGAGAATCCTGCACGCTGTAATTACACCACGCTAATGACCACATTACTGAGGACAGGGCTGGACTTTCTCCAGACTCTCAGATTTATAGATCCTCCTTAAAGACTTCATAAGTGGACCGGGTGCTAACTGCATCTTAATTTGATTCAGCTGCTTTGGATCAATCCAGTCAGAGAGCTTCCTCTTAGTTCTTCATTAGAGGAGCTCAGGCTGAACCTCATATGATAACTGATCCGTCTGTGAGCTCCGGTCCTTCCTCCGTCATCCACACAGATCCTCCTCATGAACAGAAGACCACGTGTTTGTGTCTGTGACCGGGTGACCGGGTGATCCAGCATGCCTCAGTCCACGTGTGATCACGTGTGGTCGCGTTTCAGAGTAAAGCAGGTTATTCACAGACTTCATGTGAGCTCACACCTCTTAGGTTAGACCCTGAACCCGGCCTGAGACCCGTCTCTGTGAGGCCCTCCTCACTTCACCTGTTCCTCTCTGCAGGTGTGTAAAGGAGCTGTTAAATGTTAAATTAGATGTAGTGTGAGGTGTGAGCAAGACTCTGTGTGTTTCGTGGTCCCCTCTCTGAGTGCTGCCAGGTGTTTCACGTTGCGTGTAAAAACTGAGTCCTGCTTTAACCCGTCAGATTTCATTAGATGAAGTTTGTCAGGACGAAAGATTCAGTTTCAGTGAAGCTCAGTTTAATGTTTCACTACAGGAACTGAGTTTGTGTTTGGAGGTCCGATCAGACCTTCTGGCACCAGGTGGGCTGGAGGATCCAGAAGCAGACTGGCACAGAGGAGCAGGAAGGTTTCAAGACTTTACTAAAAAAACTAAAACTGGAATCAGTGTGGAGCGGAGGAGAGGCTGAACCCTAAACTACGATGACTGCAGGACAGAAACTTACGGCTGACTAGTTCCACAAACAAAGCTGTGACGGTCTGTCAGCCCCAAACCTGCATGACCTCCTGATTACTGATCAGGCTCAGCTGTGACCCAGCAGGAGCCTGATGCTGGCAGAGCACACAGGTGAGCTGCTGCTAAGAGGAGAAGACACAAACCAAACACAAGAAATGATCAGAGTGCAACATCCACAGAGGAGGTGACCCGGGTCTGCAGAAGATGAAGCGGTCTGTCCTCATGGGGTCCACGTTCCCTCAGGAAAGGGACGCCCCATCTCTCCTTACGGTCAGTTAAAGTTCATCAGAGATTTTCTTACATGATAAAGAACATTAGGCAGAGCGAGCTGTGTGTGTATTCAGCTCCACACTGCATTTATTTTAGAGATACAAACAAACGTGCTCCTTCATTTATTCCTCTCTGATCCCTCGTTAAAGGCTCCGGAGCACTCTGCATTGTTCTTCTGGTAACAGATCCCATTAAAAGAACAAAACAAACAATGCTTTTATCTTATTCATGCGTGTGGAGCCTGATATATCGCGCTCCTCTGTTCCATAGAGCTGCAGGCCCATTAAAAACACATCAATGAGCCACACTGTTGCACCGGCTGACTCCATTATGATGATAAGCAGGAGCTGCTCAGTTTACTCTCAGTCAATCTCACAAACACCGTTCTGCTGCAGTAAATACTCACTTCTAAAAGTAATGATCATAATGAACTTTATTTATGCAGCACTCTTCAAAAGCAAAGTCACAAAGTGCTTCAAGTGGAGAAACAGTAACGAGGAGAATCCAGGACTGAGCCTGAACCGGACCTGCTGCAGGACTCTGAGAAGACTTTTAAAGTCCAGCTGAGTCTCCTTTAAATCCAGTTTACCAACCCTAACCAGCTGAGCGTCTAAGAGTCACTCAGTGTGAGATACTCTGTAAATAACAAAGAGCAGAACTCAGAGATGTGGGACAGTCCCTGCACAGGTTCACCGAGGGGACCTGCAAGACGACACAAATAAGTAACCCGAATATGACCTTTTATCCAGTAAACTGTGGAGAGTAAACACACACAGCGTTTGAGGGTTGTTGACAGTAAACACTGTTCTTTATCCCTCTTAGTTCACTCCCCCTCATGGTCCTGGTCTGAAGAGTCCTCTTAAAGACCGGCTGACCTTCTCTGGCTGTCAGAGAGCATCGCTCGTGTCCCAGAGGAACACTAGCTGCACCGCTCGTGTCCAGAGGGACACTAGCTGCATCGCTCGTGTCCCGAGGAACACTAGCTGCATCGCTCGTGTCCAGAGGAACACTAGCTGCATCGCTCGTGTCCCGAGGAACACCAACTGCACGGCTCGTGTCCCAGAGAAACACTAGCTGCATCGCTCGTGTCCCGAGGAACACCGACTGCACCGCCCGTGTCAAGAGGAACACCGACTGCACCGCTCGTGTCCCAGAGGAACAGTGACTGCACCGCTCGTGTCCCAGAGGAACACCGACTGCATCGCTCGTGTCCCAGAGGAACACTGACTGCACCGCTCGTGTCCCGAGGAACACCGACTGCACGGCTCGTGTCCTGAGGAACACCGACTGCACCGCTCGTGTCCCAGAGAAACACTAGCTGCATCGCTCGTGTCCCGAGGAACACCGACTGCACCGCCCGTGTCAAGAGGAACACCGACTGCACCGCTCGTGTCCCAGAGGAACAGTGACTGCACCGCTCGTGTCCCAGAGGAACACCGACTGCACCGCTCGTGTCCCAGAGGAACACCGACTGCATCGCTCGTGTCCCAGAGGAACAGTGACTGCACCGCTCGTGTCCCAGAGGAACACCGACTGCACCGCTCGTGTCCCAGAGGAACACCGACTGCACCGCTCGTGTCCCAGAGGAACACCGACTGCACCGCTCGTGTCCCAGAGGAACAGTGACTGCACCGCTCGTGTCCCAGAGGAACACCGACTGCACCGCTCGTGTCCCAGAGGAACACCGACTGCATCGCTCGTGTCCCGAGGAACACCGACTGCACTGCTCATGTCAAGAGGAACACCGACTGCACCGCTCGTGTCCCAGAGGAACAGTGACTGCACCGCTCGTGTCCCAGAGGAACACCGACTGCACCGCTCGTGTCCCAGAGGAACACCGACTGCATCGCTCGTGTCCCGAGGAACACCGACTGCACTGCTCATGTCAAGAGGAACACCGACTGCACCGCTCGTGTCCCAGAGGAACACTGACTGCAACACTCGTGTCCCAGAGGAACACCGACTGCACCGCTCGTGTCCCGAGGAACACCGACTGCAACTCTCGTGTCCCAGAGGAACACCGACTGCACCGCTCGTGTCCCAGAGGAACAGCAGCTGCACCGCTCGTGTCCCAGAGGAACACCGACTGCACCGCTCGTGTCCCAGAGGAACACCGACTGCACCACTTGTGTCCCAGAGGAACACCGACTGCACCACTTGTGTCCCAGCGCAACACCGACTTCACCGCTCGTGTCCCAGAGGAACACTGACTGCACCGCTCGTGCCCCAGAGGAACACCGACTGCACCGCTCGTGTCCCAGAGGAACACCGACTGCAACACTCGTGTCCCAGAGGAACACCGACTGCACCACTTGTGTCCCAGAGGAACACCGACTGCACCACTTGTGTCCCAGCGCAACACCGACTTCACCACTTGTGTCCCAGCGGAACACCGACTTCACCGCTCGTGTCCCAGAGGAACACTGACTGCACCGCTCGTGCCCAAGAGGAACACCGACTGCACCGCTCATGTCCCAGAGGAACAGCAGCTGCATCGCTCGTGTCCCAGAGGAACACCGACTTCACCGCTCGTGTCCCAGAGGAACAGCAGCTGCACCGCTCGTGTCCCAGAGGAACACCGACTGCACTGCTCGTGTCCCAGAGGAACACCGACTTCACCACTTGTGTCCCAGAGGAACACCGACTTCACCACTCGTGTCCCAGAGGAACACCGACTTCACCACTTGTGTCCCAGAGGAACAGCAGCTGCATCGCTCGTGTCCCAGAGGAACACCGACTTCACCGCTCGTGTCCCAGAGGAACAGCAGCTGCACCGCTCGTGTCCCAGAGGAACACCGACTGCACCGCTCGTGTCCCAGAGGAACACCGACTGCACCGCTCGTGTCCCAGAGGAACACCGACTGCACCGCTCGTGTCCCAGAGGAACACCGACTTCACCACTTGTGTCCCAGAGGAACACCGACTTCACCGTTGTGTCCCAGAGGAACAGCAGCTGCACCGCTCGTGTCCCAGAGGAACACCGACTGCACCGCTCGTGTCCCAGAGGAACAGCAGCTGCATCGCTCGTGTCCCAGAGGAACACCGACTTCACCGCTCGTGTCCCAGAGGAACAGCAGCTGCACCGCTCGTGTCCCAGAGGAACACCGACTGCACCGCTCGTGTCCAAGAGGAACACCGACTTCACCACTTGTGTCCCAGAGGAACAGCAGCTGCATCGCTCGTGTCCCAGAGGAACACCGACTTCACCGCTCGTGTCCCAGAGGAACACCGACTGCACCGCTCGTGTCCCAGAGGAACACCGACTTCACCACTTGTGTCCCAGAGGAACAGCAGCTGCACCGCTCGTGTCCCAGAGGAACACCGACTGCACCGCTTGTGTCCCAGAGGAACAGCAGCTGCACCGCTCGTGTCCCAGAGGAACACCGACTGCACCGCTCGTGTCCCAGAGGAACACCGACTTCACCACTTGTGTCCCAGAGGAACAGCAGCTGCACCGCTCGTGTCCCAGAGGAACACAGACTGCACCGCTTGTGTCCCAGAGGAACAGCAGCTGCACCGCTCGTGTCCCAGAGGAACACCGACTGCACCGCTCGTGTCCCAGAGGAACACCGACTGCACCGCTCGTGTCCCAGAGGAACACCGACTGCACCGCTCGTGTCCCGGAGGAACAGTGGCTTGCAGAGGGTTGAAAACGTGGGCCTCCTCCTGAGGTCACGTTTGGACTGCTGGCATTTTTAGAAACTGCTCTAAACTTAAACTGACCTTTAGAAAAACTCTGACTGTACGGGTTTGGGAATGTTACCAAAGATTCGTCTTCAGAGATTCTGTTTTCCTGCAGTGTCAAACGAAGTGGAGGTGTAGGAGGAGGCTTTATTTCTGGTGTTCAGGTTTTCTGCAGGAAGACGGATGAGCCAGCTGGAGTATTTCCAGAGCTTGGATTGAAATAAAACACTCCCGGTTTAGCTGTCAGAATCAAGATATGAAAATGTATAATAAGCAGATCTGGTACAGTAAGAGGCAGAGGACCAGATACAGACAGGGAGGGTACTACGACAGAGGAACATTTCAGTTTACTGAGACCAGATCTCAAACATGGAGAGCCGTCAGCAGGTCCGAGTCTGTGTTCAGAGACCTGAAACCTTAAACTGCATCAACGGGATCTAAGACTAAATCAAACATTTGAACTTTTATCACAGAAGAGACAGAAACTCTGAAAGATTCATTAGAGTGTCGGTGTCCCGCTCGTCTGCCCGTCTGTTGAAATGAGTTCATGACCCCGAGCGAGGAGGCCTCCCGAACACAGAAGCAGTCGAGAGGAACATTTGACTTCATGTGTTTCTATCCTGAGAAAACGAGGGACCTCAGTGTTTGTTTGTTTGTCTGTTTGTTTGTTTGTTTGTTTGTTTGTCTGTTTGTTTGTTTGTCTGTCTGTTTGTTTGTTTGTTTGTCTGTTTGTTTGTCTGTTTGTTTGTTTGTTTGTTTGTCTGTTTGTTTGTTTGTTTGTTGTCTGCTTTGTTTTCCTCCCTGGTGAAAGTATTTGTTTATCAAACACTGCAGTGTTGTGTTAAAGTGATGGAGCTGCTAATAAACATTACACAGAGCGGTGTTGTGGTGTAATATCAGAGACAGCAGTGAAACCTATTTTCCTCCTCACTGGATCCGAGCGGCGCCGAGGAAATGTCCCTGACCCAGCGACAGTCTGAGGAGGACGGCTCAACAGCAGATGCTCGTGAGTCATTTATCTCACTTGCACTTTGACACTGAAGCCGTTATTGTCTGGCTCCTGCACAGAACAGCTCGAGCCTCTCACATTAAAGCAGCTGCACCAAACAAATCATAAATGGAGCCATTTTAAAATCACGGTTTGATTTATGAAAGCTACTCGCCCTGAGGAGCTGAGGAAGGAGGAGGAGAGAGAGAGGGGGGGGGGAGAGAGGGATGGAGAGAGAGAGAGAGAGAGGGGGGGGGGGGGGGGGGGGGGGGGGGGAGAGGGGGGGGGAGAGAAGAGAGCAGTAAGATCACCATTTATTGAAAATGATCCAGATTTATCTTTCTCTGATTCAAACCGCCTCAAGATCCGTCTGTACAGGAGGGATGTGAAGTGAGCCGTCACCTTCCTAACACAACCCTGACTCAGACGGAACTCAGACGGGATGAACCCTTACGTAGACACGCAGGTGTCTGAGATTCTGCTCATAAAGGTTTTTCCTTCCTGATCTTCCTTTTGATCTCTCACAGCGAGAGGACGATACAGCGACCTGCTCCTTCCTGAAACACCGGGCAGAGGAGGAGGATCCTGAAGGAGGAGCGATGAAGCGACCTGCTCCTTCCTGAAACACCGGGCAGAGGAGGAGGATCCTGAAGGAGGAGCGATGAAGCGACCTGCGACCTCCTGAAACACCGGGCAGAGGAGGAGGATCCTGAAGGAGGAGCGATGCAGCGACCTGCTCCTTCCTGAAACACCTGGCAGAGTAGGAGGATCCTGTAGGAGGAGCGATGCAGCGACCTGCTCCTTCCTGAAACACCGGGCAGAGGAGGAGGATCCTGAAGGAGGAGCGATGAAGCGACCTGCGACCTCCTGAAACACCGGGCAGAGGAGGAGGATCCTGAAGGAGGAGCGATGAAGCGACCTGCTCCTTCCTGAAACACCGGGCAGAGGAGGAGGATCCTGAAGGAGGAGCGATGAAGCGACCTGCGACCTCCTGAAACACCGGGCAGAGGAGGAGGATCCTGAAGGAGGAGCGATGCAGCGACCTGCTCCTTCCTGAAACACCTGGCAGAGGAGGAGGATCCTGAAGGAGGAGCGATGCAGCGACCTGCTCCTTCCTGAAACACTGGGCAGAGGAGGAAGATCCTGAAGGAGGAGTGATGCAGCGACCTGCTCCTTCCTGAAACACCGGGCAGAGGAGGAGGATCCTGAAGGAGGAGCGATGCAGCGACCTGCTCCTTCCTGAAACACCTGGCAGAGTAGGAGGATCCTGAAGGAGGAGCGATGCAGCGACCTGCTCCTTCCTGAAACACCGGGCAGAGGAGGAGGATCCTGAAGGAGGAGCGATGAAGCGACCTGCGACATCCTGAAACACCTGGCAGAGGAGGAGGATCCTGAAGGAGGAGCGATGAAGCGACCTGCGACCTCCTGAAACACCGGGCAGAGGAGGAGGATCCTGAAGGAGGAGCGATGAAGCGACCTGCGACCTCCTGAAACACCTGGCAGAGGAGGAGGATCCTGAAGGAGGAGCGATGAAGCGACCTGCGACCTCCTGAAACACCGGGCAGAGGAGGAGGATCCTGAAGGAGGACAATGAAGCGACCTGCTCCTTCCTGAAACACCGGGCAGAGGAGGAGGATCCTAAAAGAGGACGATGCAGTGACCTGCTCCTTCCTGAAACACCGGGCAGAGGAGGAGGATCCTGAAGGAGGAGTGATGCAGCGACCTGCTCCTTCCTGAAACACCGGGCAGAGGAGGAGGATCCTGAAGGAGGAGCGATGCAGCGACCTGCTCCTTCCTGAAAACACCGGGCAGAGGAGGAGGATCCTGAAGGAGGAGCGATGCAGCGACCTGCTCCTTCCTGAAAACACCGGGCAGAGGAGGAGGATCCTGAAGGAGGAGCGATGCAGCGACCTGCTCCTTCCTGAAACACCAGGCAGAGGAGGAAGATCCTGAAGGAGGAGTGATGAAGTGACCTGCTCCTTCCTGAATCACCGGGCAGAGGAGGAGGATCCTGAAGGAGGACAATGCAGCGACCTGCTCCTTCCTGAAACACCGGGCAGAGGAGGAGGATCCTGAAGGAGGAGTGATGCAGCGACCTCCTGAAACACCTGGCAGAGGAGGAGGAGCGATGCAGCGACCTGCGACCTCCTGAAACACCTGGCAGAGGAGGAAGATCCTAAAGGAGGAGCGATGCAGCGACCTGCGACCTCCTGAAACACCGGGCAGAGGAGGATCCTGAAGGAGGAGTGATGAAGCGACCTCCTGAAACACCTGGCAGAGGAGGAGGATCCTAAAGGAGGACGATGCAGCGACCTGCTCCTTCCTGAAACACCGGGCAGAGGAGGAGGATCCTGAAGGAGGAGCGATGCAGCGACCTGCTCCTTCCTGAAACACCGGGCAGAGGAGGAGGATCCTGAAGGAGGAGCGATGCAGGACCGCTCTGCGATCAGCGTGTTACAGGAGTCTCACCTTCACCTCACAGAGGTCAGTGTGACCGTTTCAAAGAACTCAATAACACCGAGACTTTTGTTTTTCACGTTTCAGAGAGAGATTACAACGAGAGCAGGACCGGTTTCTATCTCTGACGTCAGGATGAAGGGACCTCCAGCTGAGAGGCTGATCATCAGACTGTCCTCTTCTGCATGGCCAGGTTTGTAATATCTCTCTCTGATCGGGGTTTAAACACACTCTGGTTTACATTATCTCACTGAAGGGGCTCAACAGGACCACAGGGACCATCAGCTCTTCCTGTTTCAGGACTCCTTCCTGGTGTTTGGAGTCTGCATTCTGGTCCTGGTTGTTTAGTAAGCTGACTCCCGGCTGTAATCATTTATACGACACAATAATTAAAACTAAATTCATTTGTTCATTAGGCTGTTATCCTTAATGAACCACTTCATTGTAAAGTGCTAATCATGGTTAAAGCATACAGGCCGACTAAGCTCAGCTAATTGGACGGCTCGTGGCTCCCTGTGGTAATTAAACTACACGTTATATATTTCAGCCATTGTTCGACCTCTGTGATCCCACTCCCTGTGTTTACAGTTAAACACACAGAACGTCTTCATGAAGGTCTCAACAACAAAACCAGTCTGCGTACACTGAGTCTGTACACCTGTCCTACCTAAGTCTGTACACCTGTCCTACCTAAGTCTGTACACCTGTCCTACCTAAGTCTGTACACCTGTCCTACCTAAGTCTGTACACATGTCCTACCTAAGTCTGTACACCTGTCCTACCTAAGTCTGTACACCTGTCCTACCTAAGTCTGTACACCTGTCCTACCTAAGTCTGTACACCTGTCCTACCTAAGTCTGTACACCTGTCCTACCTAAGTCTGTACACCTGTCCTACCTGAGTCTGTACACCTGTCCTACCTAAGTCTGTACACATGTCCTACCTAAGTCTGTACACCTGTCCTACCTAAGTCTGTACACCTGTCCTACCTAAGTCTGTACACCTGTCCTACCTAAGTCTGTACACCTGTCCTACCTAAGTCTGTACACCTGTCCTACCTAAGTCTGTACACATGTCCTACCTGAGTCTGTACACCTGTCCTACCTGAGTCTGTACACCTGTCCTACCTAAGTCTGTACACCTGTCCTACCTGAGTCTGTACACCTGTCCTACCTAAGTCTGTACACCTGTCCTACCTAAGTCTGTACACCTGTCCTACCTAAGTCTGTACACATGTCCTACCTGAGTCTGTACACCTGTCCTACCTGAGTCTGTACACCTGTCCTACCTAAGTCTGTACACCTGTCCTACCTGAGTCTGTACACCTGTCCTACCTAAGTCTGTACACCTGTCCTACCTGAGTCTGTACACCTGTCCTACCTGAGTCTGTACACCTGTCCTACCTGAGTCTGTACACCTGTCCTACCTGAGTCTGTACACCTGTTCGACGTCACGATTGAATCTTAATTTGATTTCAGGGGTTGAGGCAGAGAGGGAAGCCTCACAGTAACGATGAACATCACACAGAGCCTGTACCTGAGCTGCTGACAGTAGATCCACCTGCTCAGGTCACCTCCTCACTCAGAGCCTGTACCTGAGCTGCTGACTGTAGATCCACCTGCTCAGGTCACCTCCTCACTCAGAGCCTGTACCTGAGCTGCTGACTGTAGATCCACCTGCTCAGGTCACCTCCTCACTCAGAGCCTGTACCTGAGCTGCTGACGGTAGATCCACCTGCTCAGGTCACCTCCTCACTCAGAGACTGAATCACTCTGTGAAATAAAAGCATGTTGAAAGAATGTCAACAACTCAGTCCACCTGTGAGTTAGAGAGGAATACAGAACATCTGAAGGACGCTCTCAGAGATGTGCTGACAATTGAAGAGTGAGTCAGCCATAGAGCCGAAGCAGGTGAGTCTGAATACGAGCTATTCAGTGTCACAGCTCTTCAGGACCTGAACAGGTCTACAGAGCCCTACAGCTCAGGACTCAGATCAAAGACTGACCCAGATCTAAACGGCTCTCCACCGTGACTGAGACGCTGAGAACAGCCAGAGCGAACATCCAAATCACACACCTGACTCTGAACACACTCACGGCACGGGTTTGACACATTCTCTGCAGAACCACGTTTCACACTCTGCAGAACCACGTTTCACACTCTGCAGAACCACGTTTCACACTCTGCAGAACCACGTTTCACACTCTGCAGAACCACGTTTCACGCTCTGCAGAACCACATTTCACAAACGCTCTGCAGAACCACGTTTCACACACACTCTGCAGAACCACGTTTCACACTCTGCAGAACCACGTTTCACACTTTGCAGAACCACGTTTCACACTTTGCAGAACCACGTTTCACGCTCTGCAGAACCACGTTTCACACTTTGCAGAACCACGTTTCACACGCGCAGAACCACGTTTCACACTCTGCAGAACCACGTTTCACACTCTGCAGAACCACGTTTCACACTCTGCAGAACCACGTTTCACACTCTGCAGAACCACGTTTCACACTCTGCAGAACCACGTTTCACACTTTGCAGAACCACGTTTCACACGCGCAGAACCACGTTTCACACACGCAGAACCACGTTTCACACTCTGCAGAACCACGTTTCACACTCTGCAGAACCACGTTTCACACTCTGCAGAACCACGTTTCACACTCTGCAGAACCACGTTTCACACTCTGCAGAACCACGTTTCACACTCTGCAGAACCACGTTTCACACTCTGCAGAACCACGTTTCACACTTTGCAGAACCACGTTTCACACTCTGCAGAACCACGTTTCACACTCTGCAGAACCACGTTTCACACTCTGCAGAACCACGTTTCACACTCTGCAGAACCACGTTTCACACTCTGCAGAACCACGTTTCACACTCTGCAGAACCACGTTTCACACTCTGCAGAACCACGTTTCACACTCTGCAGAACCACGTTTCACACTCTGCAGAACCACGTTTCACACTCTGCAGAACCACGTTTCACACTCTGCAGAACCACGTTTCACACTCTGCAGAACCACGTTTCACACTCTGCAGAACCACGTTTCACACACGCTCTGCAGAACCACGTTTCACACTTTGCAGAACCACGTTTCACACTCTGCAGAACCACGTTTCACGCTCTGCAGAACCATTTGTGTTTGTGTCTTGGTGTGTTGGTGTGTTTGTGTGTTGGTGTGTTCATGTGTTCATGTGTTGTTGTGTTGGTGTGTTGTGTTGGTGTGTTTGTGTGTTGTTGTGTTTGTGTGTTGGTGTGTTGGTGTGTTGTTGTGTTGGTGTGTTGGTGTGTTGGTGTGTTGGTGTGTTGCTGTGTTGTTGTGTTGGTGTGTTGTTGTGTTGGTGTGTTTGTGTGTTGTGTTGGTGTGTTGGTGTGTTGTTGTGTTGGTGTGTTGTGTTGGTGTGTTTGTGTGTTGTTGTGTTTGTGTGTTGTTGTGTTTGTGTGTTCATGTGTTGTTGTGTTGGTGTGATGGTTTGTTGTTGTGTTGTTGTGTTCATGTGTTTGTGCGTTGTTGTGTTGGTGTGTTGTTGTGTTGTTGTGTTGGTGTGTTGTTGTGTTGGTGTGTTAGAGTGTTGTTGTGTTGGTGTGTTGGTGTGTTTGTGTGTTGTTGTGTTGTTGTGTTGGTGTGTTGTTGTGTTTGTGTGTTGGTGTGTTCATGTGTTGTGTTGTTGTGTTGGTGTGTTGTTGTGTTTGTGTGTTGGTGTGTTCATGTGTTGTGTTGGTGTGTTGTTGTGTTGTTGTGTTGTTTTGTTGTGTTTGTGTGTTGTTGTGTTGTTGTGTTCATGTGTTTGTTGTGTTTGTGTGTTGGTGTGTTGTTGTGTTTGTGTGTTGTTGTGTTGGTGTGTTGTTGTGTTGTTGTGTTGTTGTGTTCATGTGTTGTTGTGTTCATGTGTTGTTGTGTTGTTGTGTTGGTGTGTTGGTGTGTTGTTGTGTTGTTGTGTTGGAGTGTTGTTGTGTTCATGTGTTGTTGTGTTGTTGTGTTGTTGTGTTTTTGTGTTGTTGTGTTCATGTGTTCATGTGTTGTTGTGTTGGTGTGTTGGTGTGTTGGTGTGTTGTTGTGTTTGTGTGTTGTTGTGTTGTTGTGTTCATGTGTTTGTGTGTTGTTGTGTTGTTGTGTTGTTGTGTTGTTGTGTTGGTGTGTTTGTGTGTTGTTGTGTTGTTGTGTTCATGTGTTTGTGTGTAAGCGTAGATCTGGACCTGAATGCAGACTAAGTGATGTGAGGGTCTTTCTTTGATTCCACTTGGATGAAACTGAGACAAACCTTCAGCAGGAAATATTCAGAGTACTTGGACTCGGCTCTGCAGCAGGTCAACATGTGATGATGTGCGGTGGATGCGTTGGATGTTGTGCGTTGGATGCGTTGGATGTTGTGCGTTGGATGTTGTGCGTTGGATGCGTTGGATGTTGTGCGTTGGATGCGTTGGATGTTGTGCGTTGGATGCGTTGGATGTTGTGCGTTGGATGCGTTGGATGTTGTGCGTTGGATGCGTTGGATGTTGTGCGTTGGATGCGTTGGATGCGTTGGATGCGTTGGATGTTGTGCGTTGGATGCGTTGGATGCGTTGGATGCGTTGGATGCGTTGGATGTTGTGCGTTGGGATTCGTTGGATGTTGTGCGTTGGATGCGTTGGATGTGTGTTGGAGAGTTTCCTTGAGAGCAGCAGAAAAGACGTTCTGTCTGAACGGCGTTGTTGTGATTTCTCTTTGAGCGGATCGTTGACATTATCAGAATGTCACAGCGATGCTATCCTGAAGAATACAACACATTATCATCAGGCTGAGTGCTGAGACTCCACAGCTGTTTGTTCAAGTATTTCTTTTCACCGCATTGATCCTCAAACTATCTGAACAGAGTCGACACTGAACTCTCCTGAGAGACTCTATACAGTATTTACACGCTGTCATTCAGACTAATGCTGCTACAGCTCTTTGATTGTGATACAAACCTTATTTAGAAGTTGACTGAGCTATTCTGAGCCTCAGGCTGACAGAAATATAAACCAGAGACATGTTCCAACACGGATCCAATTTCTAGTGCAGCCGTGGAGTCAGCAGTAAGTGGGCTGGAGAGATTACCAGAGAAGAAGAAGAGTTTCAATGAAGACAGACTTTTTAAAAAGATGTGAGCTCTGCTCTGTGTTCCTGCTCACACACGGGTTTCTTCTTCAGGAGGAACCTGCAGCTGTGGTTACCATGGAGCCACAGAAACCAGAGTTCTTCAAAAAGCTGGAAACCAAAGAGGCACAAAGCAGAACGTCAGCACCGAGCTCACAGTGAGTTTACTCCTTCTTAAAGCAAACAGCTCTAACAACACGGCCTATATCCATTATTCATACGCCGTCCTCCAACTGGTTAGTGCTCACCAAGACACATCAATCCACTGAGCATCCTCACTTCATCACTGCATCACTTCATCACATCCTCACAGACGGCGGTTACATGCAGGCCTTCATCCTGTTTCCATTGGAGGATCTGTCAGTGACAGAGGATCTCTGCACACCTGTTAGTAACAGAGGATCTGTGCACACCTGTTAGTAACAGAGGATCTCTGCACACCTGTTAGTAACAGAGGATCTCTGCACACCTGTCAGTAACAGAGGATCTCTGCACACCTGTCAGTAACAGAGGATCTCTGCACACCTGTCAGTAACAGAGGATCTCTGCACACCTGTCAGTAACAGAGGATCTCTGCACACCTGTCAGTAACAGAGGATCTCTGCACACCTGTCAGTAACAGAGGATCTCTGCACACCTGTTAGTAACAGAGGATCTCTGCACACCTGTCAGTAACAGTGGATCTCTGTAACTGAGGACATCGATGTGAGAGCCGTTCCATCAGTGCAATAATGACGTCCCAGTTAAATGGCGCTGGTGATGTTTAAACTCATTAAACTCAGGTAGCGGTCGAGCTCGTCCCTCACACAGAGAAACCTCAGTGACACTGAGACTGAGGACCAGGCGCCCGCTGTCGTGTTTTTAATCTGATGAGAGATCTGAAGAAAATTATACACAGCTTATTTTTATCTCTTAGTTTTCCATCATTTTAAAATAAAGTGAGTCCAACGGGACGCCAAGAATAAAATACTGAAGGGAGGAACCGTCAGAGTAAAAGTTAACTTCTTTCAGGAGTGAAGTTAAAAATAATTATCATTTAGAGACGGTTTGTTTACATATTGTTCCAAACACGGTGTACGCAAACATTTATCTTATAGTTTATCATAGAGTCCTTGTCTCTCTGATGGCATGTTTCACATCCTGATACTGAACTCAGAAACCCTCTCAGAGATCCTCTTCTTCAGAGATCCTCTTCTTCAAGGATCCTCTTCTTCAGAGATCCTCTCCATCAGAGATCCTCTCTGAGATCCTCCCTCTCCAGAGATCCTCTTCTTCAGAGATCCTCCTCTTCAAAGATCCTCTCCATCAGAGATCCTCTCTGAGATCCTCCCTCTCAGAGATCCTCTTCTTCAGAGATCCTCTTCTTCAGAGATCCTCTCCGTCATAGATCCTCTCCGTCAGAGATCCTCTCTGTCATAGATCCTCTCCGTCATAGATCCTCTCTGTCAGAGATCCTTTCTGTCAGAGATCCTCTCCGTCAGAGATCCTCTCTGTCATAGATCCTCTCCGTCATAGATCCTCTCCGTCATAGATCCTCTCTGTCATAGATCCTCTCTGTCATAGATCCTCTCCGTCAGAGATCCTCTCCGTCAGAGATCCTCTCCTTCAGAGATCCTCTCCGTCAGAGATCCTCTCTGTCATAGATCCTCTCTGTCATAGATCCTCTCTTCATCAGGGATCCTCTCCATCAGAGATCCTCTTCATCAGAGATCCTCTCTGTCAGAGATCCTCTCTGTCAGAGATCCTCTCTCCATCAGAGATCCTCTCTGTCATAGATCCTCTCTGTCATAGATCCTCTCTGTCAGAGATCCTCTCTGTCAGAGATCCTCTCTGTCAGAGATCCTCTCCATCAGAGATCCTCTCCGTCAGAGATCCTCTCCATCAGAGATCCTCTCTGAGATCCTCCCTCTCCAGAGATCCTCTTCTTCAGAGATCCTCTCTGTCAGAGATCCTCTCTGTCAGAGATCCTCTCCATCAGAGATCCTCTCCGTCAGAGATCCTCTTCTTCAGAGATCCTCTTCTTCAGAGATCCTGTCCATCAGAGATCCTCTCCGTCAGAGATCCTCTCTGTCAGAGATCCTCCCTCTCAGAGATCCTCTCTCCATCAGAGATCCTCTCTATCAGAGATCCTCTCTGTCAGAGATCCTCCCTCTCAGAGATCCTCTCTCCATCAGAGATCCTCTCTGTCATAGATCCTCTCTGTCAGAGATCCTCTCTGTCAGAGATCCTCTTCTTCAGAGATCCTCTCCATCAGAGATCCTCTCCGTCAGAGATCCTCTCTGTCAGAGATCCTCTCCGTCAGAGATCCTCTCTGTCATAGATCCTCTCTGTCATAGATCCTCTCCGTCATAGATCCTCTCCATCAGAGATCCTCTCTGTCATAGATCCTCTCTGTCATAGATCCTCTCCGTCAGAGATCCTCTCCGTCAGAGATCCTCTCCGTCAGAGATCCTCTCTGTCAGAGATCCTCTCTGTCATAGATCCTCTCCGTCATAGATCCTCTCCATCAGAGATCCTCTCCGTCAGAGATCCTCTCTGTCATAGATCCTCTCTGTCATAGATCCTCTCTGTCAGAGATCCTCTCTGTCATAGATCCTCTCTGTCATAGATCCTCTCTGTCATAGATCCTCTCCGTCAGAGATCCTCTCCGTCAGAGATCCTCTCCGTCAGAGATCCTCTCTGTCATAGATCCTCTCTGTCATAGATCCTCTCCGTCATAGATCCTCTCCATCAGAGATCCTCTCCGTCAGAGATCCTCTCTGTCATAGATCCTCTCTGTCATAGATCCTCTCTGTCAGAGATCCTCCCTCTCAGAGATCCTCTCTCCATCAGAGATCCTCTCTGTCAGAGATCCTCTTCTTCAGAGATCCTCTCTCCATCAGAGATCCTCTCTGTCATAGATCCTCTCTGTCATAGATCCTCTCCGTCAGAGATCCTCTCCATCAGAGATCCTCTTCTTCAGAGATCCTCATCTTCAGAGATCCTCTCTGTCAGAGATCCTCTCTGTCATAGATCCTCTCTGTCATAGATCCTCTCTGTCAGAGATCCTCCCTCTCAGAGATCCTCTCTCCATCAGAGATCCTCTCTGTCAGAGATCCTCTCCATCAGAGATCCTCTCCGTCAGAGATCCTCTCCATCAGAGATCCTCTCCATCAGAGATCCTCATCTTCAGAGATCCTTTCTGTCATAGATCCTCTCTGTCAGAGATCCTCTCTGTCAGAGATCCTCTCCGTCAGAGATCCTCTCCATCAGAGATCCTCTCTGTCAGAGATCCTCTCTGTCAGAGATCCTCTCTGTCAGAGATCCTCTCCGTCAGAGCTCCTCTCTGTCAGAGATCCTCTCCGTCAGAGATCCTCTCTGTCAGAGCTCCTCTCCATCAGAGATCCTCTCCATCAGAGATCCTCTCTGTCAGAGCTCCTCTCCATCAGAGATCCTCTCCATCAGAGATCCTCTCCATCAGAGATCCTCTCCATCAGAGATCCTCTCCGTCAGAGATCCTCTCTGTCAGAGATCCTCTCCGTCAGAGATCCTCTCTGTCAGAGCTCCTCTCCATCAGAGATCCTCTCCGTCAGAGATCCTCTCTGTCAGAGATCCTCTCCGTCAGAGATCCTCTCCGTCAGAGATCCTCTCTGTCAGAGATCCTCTCCATCAGAGATCCTCTCTGTCAGAGATCCTCTCCGTCAGAGATCCTCTCCGTCAGAGATCCTCTCCGTCAGAGATCCTCTCTGTCAGAGATCCCCCCTGTTCACTCAGCTTTAGACTCACCTCAGGGTCACCTCATAGAAAAGCCACAGAATCTCAGAAAGGAGGACCCAGTGATGGACTAAGACATCAGATATCATGATGTAAGACTGACTCCAGTCAAACCGTAACTTGCTTTTTGTTGAATTGAGATATTTTGGGACATGTTTTTCGTAAAGTGATGATGCCTCCTCTCCTTCTCTCTGGGTTTCTCTGAGTCTCTGAGCGTTCAGATTAAACCTTTAATGCATCCTGAACCGTCTTTACATCATACTGAGGAAATGTTTGAATGAATGTAAAACATTCATACAGAGTACCGCAGCATTACCTTAACTTACAGCATGTTTCATTATCCCTGCTAATACTAACTCAATGCAGGGTGCACAATGTGCTTCCCAGCCTTCAGAGTCCAGATCATACAGCCTTAATCCTCTCTTTGTGCGCCGCAAGAACACAGAAAGTATTTAACTGAACAAACTTTGAACATAATCCATGCAGAGATGATTCTTCCAAACTGTTTCCTGCAGAACCAATTAGCAGGAGTGTAATCTCCAGTGGACAGGATCAGCGTACGAGGCTGAATGTTTCAGCTGTACGGTGAGGTGGAGGATGCATGCTCCCACGTAGCTGTGACAGCACCTGAGAAATGATCCACCACACTAAAGTGGAGCAGATTTCAGTGTAACCGAGGGACCTCAGAGAGGCCGAGTGTTGGGAGAAGGTCTGGCTCGACTAGTCTGGCCTAATTGCATAAACCTTGGCCTTACTCCAGGGGCCTCCCTCCACTTTATAAATCATCTGAATGTCTGTTTTATACCTCAGCACCGCAGTCATTGGTCATTTCTGCTGCAGGTCTTCAATCCTGGCTCTTCCAATATTACTTTCCTCTCCACCTAATAATTCATAACTTCCATCAGTCCTGCAGGCCGATAATCTCGCACTCCTGATCGATTCGGAGGACACAGCCACTGAATCATAATCATGCCGCAAGTTGCTCTGAGTTTTGTACAAAGTTAAAGTTGTTGGGCACGAGTGTGACTAATAAAGGTAAAGAGCCGCGGTGAGCGGGGCCATTCGTTGTGAGAAAAGTGGCAGTGACGGCTATTAGTCCGGGGCGTGCAGGTTGGCAGTGGTCAGGGGAGAGGGAGGGGATGTCTCCTTTAATCAGTGGACTCCTCACATGCCTTTCAGGAGGTGCCAGATCAATTTCACAGTTTTCTTTCGAGAGGTTTCTCAGCCTATTTCCCAACAATGAAAACACACCAAATCCCCCCATTCAGCACAGGATTAAATTGGGTTTCAACACAATGATCGCCCAAATGAGTGTTGACAAAATGTCCAATCAGCTCAGTAAATATGTGTTTGGGGACAAACATCGCTCCCATAATGAAAAAAAATGTCTGGATGGGTGGAGGTAAAGGACTGTGAGCTTTCGGGCCGGATAACGGTTATAAATGTGAGGGCTGGGACATTCATCTTCCTGTGATCCGTCTGACCAGGTGAAACTCTGATTCCTCCAAATGAAGAGATATGAGGGGCCCAGTAAAAGTTGACCTTCACAGGTCACACCGCCCACTGACTCCCTCTCTCTCCCTGGAGGACGCATAAAGAGCTCAGAGCAACATATCCTCATATCTGATACCGTGCTGCTCAGGAGGAAACTCATGTTTTCACCTGCAATCCAACCAGTGTTCAACGAGTCATCAGACGCTCTGTCACAGAGAGAACGTGCCTGTGTTCCCACAGCTCTATGTTCCCACAGCTCTATGTTCCCACAGCTCTATGTTCCCACAGCTCTATGTCCCCACAGCTGTGTTCCCACAGCTCTATGTTCCCACAGCTCTATGTCCCCACAGCTCTATGTTCCCACGGCTCTATGTTCCCACAGCTCTATGTTCCCACAGCTCTATGTTCCCACAGCTCTATGTTCCCACAGCTCTATGTCCCCACAGCTCTGTTCCCACAGCTCTGTGTTCCCACAGCTCTGTGTTCCCACAGCTCTGTTCCCACAGCTGTGTTCCCACAGCTCTGTGTTCCCACAGCTCTGTGTTCCCACAGCTCTATGTTCCCACAGCTCTGTGTTCCCACAGCTCTATGTTCCCACAGCTCTGTGTTCCCACAGCTCTATGTTCCCACAGCTCTATGTTCCCACAGCTCTGTGTTCCCACAGCTCTATGTTCCCACAGCTCTATGTTCCCACAGCTCTGTGTTCCCACAGCTCTATGTTCCCACAGCTCTGTGTTCCCACAGCTCTGTGTTCCCACAGCTCTATGTTCCAACAGCTCTGTGTTCCCACAGCTCTGTGTTCCCACAGCTCTGTGTTCCCACAGCTCTGTGTTCCCACAGCTCTATGTTCCCACAGCTCTGTGTTCCCACAGCTCTATGTTCCCACAGCTCTGTGTTCCCACAGCTCTGTGTTCCCACAGCTCTATGTTCCAACAGCTCTGTGTTCCCACAGCTCTGTGTTCCCACAGCTCTATGTTCCCACAGCTCTATGTTCCAACAGCTCTGTGTTCCCACAGCTCTGTGTTCCCACAGCTCTGTGTTCCCACAGCTCTATGTTCCCACAGCTCTATGTTCCAACAGCTCTGTGTTCCCACAGCTCTGTGTTCCCACAGCTCTATGTTCCCACAGCTCTGTGTTCCCACAGCTCTGTGTTCCCACAGCTCTGTGTTCCCACAGCCCACAGAGGGAACATAGAGCTATGGGAACATAGGGCAGACCCCGTCACAGTGTCTCATGACGCCTCACCTGTCAGGAGCGTTACTCAGCGCTCTGCATGCACCTTCACTTCCTTCACTTCCTTCACTTCCTTCATTTCCTTCACTTCCTTCACTTCCTTCACTTCCTTCACTTCCCTCACTTCCTTCATTATTCTGATGAGCTGCAGGTTTTAGTGTTTAAGTGTTTGAACAAGTCTCTTAACGCCATGTGACATGTGATCCATCCTCGCCCTCAGACACAGCAGACGTTCAGTGAATCTGCTGCTCGCAGGTTTGATGGACAGAGTAACAGCAGAGAGCAGGTCCAAACATCAGCATGGGTAACATGCAGATTATGTGCATCACTTTCTGTAGGTGTAGGTAGGAACAGAGCCTGCACAGGGAACCCTGTTAAAGCTGAATGTGTTGTTGAGTATATATATGTGTGTGTGTGTGTGTGTGTGTGTGTGTGTGTGTGTGTGTGTGTGTGTGTGTGTGTGTGTGTTGTGTGGATAGCTTTTCTTTCTTGTATGCAGAGAGCAGAGAGCCTTCACCCATGTTATTATGCATCCACAAATTACCGAACGGTATGCAACAGGGACTCAATGCAGCGCTCTGCCTGCTAATAAGCAATCTTCTACGCTTGTTGAGAGTCTATATCATAACTGAAATTGCAGCTTCTCACACAACATCACGCACAGTTTCCCATCTATAGCCGCGGCTGCATTCTCTGGAGTACTCTTTCTGGAGCATGCTAAATTGGTTTCACAAACCTTTGATTAGACAATCCCCCCTACTTCCATTATGTTTGCTGTCCATGAGTGATTGCCCGCATGCTGAGATGAAAGACTAGAGCGGGAACCAAGGCGATGAGGCGAATGGGACACGATAATGAAATGAAATGAGGCGTGAACATTGTGTGTTGCTGTTATCACTTAAGAACATGGAGAAAGGGTAAAAAGGGACCTTGGAGATCTTGGCTGTGCTTAATTCTTTACTACCTTAATGTGCCTTCTGCTGTGGATGCTGCTCCAACTCCATCTGCATGCTGAATGCAGAGCAGCGTATTCGGAGTCCGGTCTCCGGAGAGAGAGAAGCCAAAAGAGGAAAATAATTTGTCTGGCCTCAGTCCTGCGTGTATGGAAATGCATCGGCGTAGTTAGCAAAGAATACATTAGAATTTCAAATGTTGGCAGTCGCCGCCGTGTGAAGTCAGAAGGTCAGGGTCGAGCTGCGCCTCAGGTTCACGCCAGGTACCAGGGAACCCTCTGCATGAACTTACAGCAGACTCTTACACTGTCTTTACCTGTGCTCATGTCTGTGGATTTCATCTGTGAGGGTGTGAGGGTGACTGTGAGTGTCACGTGGTTATTTAAACAGTCACTGGATGCATCCTGACGCATGGGGCAAAATGTTGACTCAGATGAAGGAGGGATCTGTTTGGTCTGACGGGTAAATTATAGATGAAGGGATCAGAGGAAGTCTGACAGCAGAGGAAACATTTACCTGCACAGAAGAAGAAGGAGGCCGAGGTGACGTCAGCTCTGTGACGGTGAGAGCTTCAGTCTGATTTATTATATCACAGAGTGAACACAGAGAACGACCACGGATCATTTCATCATCACAGCAAAGACAGCAGCTACAGGTGAGAGAGCATCTGACCTCTCTTCACAGCTCCAACGCTGTCCTGGAAACATGAAGGGTCAGTATGATGGAGTATTTAAATAAGGGCCCACATATCAGCTGTAAACACAGAGTCCACAGAGTCCACAGAGTCCAGAGTCCACAGAGTCCAGAGAGTGGTCTCTGGGGAGAGCCAATCCGAGCAGAGAGCTGTAAACACTGAGAGTCCACAGAGTCCACGGAATCCAAAGGGTCCAAAGAGTCCAGAGAGTCCAGAGTCACAGTTTGAGATCTTTAGACTTTTATTTTAATCCTGCACCAGAGAGGTTCATCGTCCCCGGCTGGATTCATCAGCAGGTTGAGATTTATTCAGAAATTTGATTCTTTGTGACTTTAAGGGTCTTATGAATCATTGAGTCCAAACTGTACCTGGATGTAGGGGACTGCTCCTTTAAACCTGGCCCTGCTTTAAACACAGTTTGTGAGTCTGACTGTGGGGGGACCGGTCTCCTGTAAATGAAATGTCAGAGAAGCAGCTGGACGTATAGCGCGCTCTGATTTAAGAACAGTCCTGCTGTGGGTCAATATAATGCAGAGTAATTACATTCACTCTTACAGGTACAGCAGGTAATGGAACAGACCGACTGCACAGACCTTTGTCCTCGGTCAGCGGGACACGGACCCTGATTGTGTAGCAGGCGCAGGCTTTAATTAGAGGTCAGTTCTGGCTCATTGCAGATGTGAGACGTTGACATTTTGAAGCATGGAGCTTCTAGAAGAACACTGCAGCACGGAGAGCGTGGAGCTGCAGGGACCGCACGTCCGTCAGAAGTGTTCCCTCTACAGAAAAACAAACATCTTCATCTGAATGTTGAAACAGGAAGCTAAATTTCCAATGTTTATATTAAAGCCAAACTCCCTCTTGGTTTCTCACATTTTCAGAGTGAATAAATGTGTAAACATGTCGCACAGAGGTCTGCAGCGAGGCTGGGATCCTCTCGGGGGATGCAGCACAAATCTTGTGAGCTGAATATATTTACAGAGACGCAGAGAGCAGCGGGGGGGCGGCATCATCATTGCAGATGAGTTTGGAGAATATGAGCCGCTCTTATTATTGACCGTAAAGTTATAATCTCACAAATATTCATGAAATCAGAGCCTGTGTTTGATTTTCATTAAATGCATCTTCACTTTGTTATTTTACCAACACGTACAGAGCTGCAGAGCGGATCCAGATCTCAATACCAGACTGTCCTGGTGCTGGATCAGAGCTCAGAGAGTAAACCAAACTGAAGCTCCTCTCTGCCTCGACGGGAAACATCAACACCTGACGTCACGATGAGGAAACATCGGGGAGGAAGAAGATTTCATAAAATACTTAAACTTAACAAATGACCAAGAAATGAAATCAAAGAGTCCAAAACCAAACCTGAAGAACACCCGAGACGTACAATCATCGGACCCAGGAGAGAGGAGACAGAGGAGCTGAACACACAGAGCAATCAACACAGGTGAGGACACAGGACACAGGACACAGGACACAGGTGAGACTGATCAGGTTCATCAAACAGGAGGGAAACACACAAAGACAGGAAGTCAAACTAAACCGGACACACAGGAATAAAACATGAGACGAACAAGAAGTTAGAACTGAAACAGAAAACAGATTTAAACTTTCAGTTCAACCAAGTGAAATGTAGACGTGATCACAGCGCCGTGAGAGACCTGAAGCATCTGAAGCGTCCTCGCTCTGAAGCGTCCTCGCTCTGAAGCGTCTGAAGCGTCCTCGCTCTGAAGCGTCCTCGCTCTGAAGCGTCCTCGCTCTGAAGCGTCCTCGGTCTGAAGCGTCCTCGCTCTGAAGAGTCCTCGCTCTGAAGAGTCCTCGCTCTGAAGCGTCCTCGCTCTGAAGCGTCCTCGCTCTGAAGAGTCCTCGCTCTGAAGCGACCTCGCTCTGAAGCGTCCTCGCTCTGAAGCGTCCTCGCTCTGAAGCGTCCTCGCCCGCTCTGAAGCGTCCCCGCTCTGAAGCGTCCTCGCTCTGAAGCGTCCCCGCTCTGAAGCGTCCTCGCTCGGAAGCGTCCTCGCTCTGAAGCGTCTCGCTCGCTCTGAAGCACCCTCGCTCTGAAGCGTCCTCGCTCTGAAGCGCCCTCGCTCTGAAGCGCCCTCGCTCTGAAGCGCCCTCGCTCTGAAGCGTCCTCGCTCTGAAGCGCCCTCGCTCTGAAGCGCCCTAGCTCTGAAGCGCCCTAGCTCTGAAGCGTCCTCGCTCTGAAGCGCCCTCGCTCTGAAGCGTCCTAGCTCTGAAGCGCCCTCGCTCTGAAGCGCCCTAGCTCTGAAGCGCCCTAGCTCTGAAGCGTCCTCGCTCTGAAGCGTCCTCGCTCTGAAGCGCCCTAGCTCTGCGTGTCTTTATCAGACATCTTGTTGTCTTGAGACTGAACGTGGTAGAAAGGTCAGATATTTCTCAGGCTGAGTTTGGACTCTTGGAGCTTCAGCGTCTCTGCAGAGCTGCAGTCGATCCTCCAGCTGCTGAAGTTAAAGTGTCTTAATGTTTTAAATGAAGATGTTCTCATCAGACTGAGAGTTTCTCTGCACACTGTCACTAAAGTGAAATCTTCACTGCAGCCTGTTAATGAATCTTCACATACAGCCTCTTTACAGCACACTGTGTCTTTAAGCTTTGATTTATTATTAATAAAGGACGTGTGATTATTGTTAAAGTTTAAACTGTGTTTTCTTTATGCTGTTCTCTGTAAAATATGCAGCTGAAGAGGTGTGCGTGAACTTTCTTATTAATGTGGATTACTTCAGAGCCGGTGTGATGCTGCGTTCTGCAGCCGTGATTTATGGTGTCACCTTCTTATTTGAATAATCGCTGGCTGAAAGCGGCGTTGCCATCCACCTAACCATAAGTATTGTAATCTAGTCCTTGAATAATTCTGCGTGATGATCAGTGGTGCAGAGATCCTGCCGTGATTTATTAGAAGCTTAAATGATAACTGGAGTTGACAAAGCATGAATGCATTAGAAGAAGAGGCAGCAGCTTCATCCATTTCCAACAAGCTGACGGAGACGAGCGGTAAATATGAACTCTTTGTTTTTATTATTAATTTAAGAAAGAACTGAAAACCTGTGAAATAAGAGTCATGTTTCCTCTGAGGAACAGCAGGCCTCCTAACTTTGATATATTGTCTCTTATTTCTTCTTTTGATCGGAGTGCCTATAGACGCCTGTTTCAGGGCCCGTCTCCACTAACGGCGTTTTGTCTTCTCAGCGGCGCTTCCTGTTGCTGGGTAACACGAGCTGTCTCAAAGCGCTCAGTAGTGACGGTGAAGTCGGTTAAAGTGTCTCTGTGTTTTTATTTACATCAAGGTTTTGAACACCGACAGAGAACTTAGAGAGAGAAGGATCAAAGTGTTCAAGGAGACACTCTCACAGTCCTTGTGTTCTTTAAAATAAACCGTACACATTTATCTGTTCGTACAGTCGATGTCTTTAGTCTCTGTCTCTGCTTTAAAGTGTTTCTCTGTCTCTGCTTTAAAGTTTGTATCTGTACTAAAGACTGTTCAAAGATCCTGACCTGAAACAGAGGACCTGAAACTGTCTGCAGCCGTACTTTGCAGTCTTTGGGACGGCTTGGTTCACTCAGAGGACAGCAGCTCCTCCAATGTCGTTGTAAATTGGTCAGTGGCTCGCTGGCTCAATTAAAGCTGATGTGTTCATTCATTTATAATGTTTTGCTCGGCCCATAAATTGGAACATAAATTAATCAGTTCATTCAGCAGCCGATGAGACAGGTTTCTCTTGGTTCAGTCTGACAGCTCGGAGCCGTCTCTGAGTCTGAACCCACCTCAGTCCTTCGTCTGAGACTCCATGTGTGACTTATCAGGTCTCTGTTGGTCTCTCTGGTTTTAAATGTCCTCCGTCTGCCCTGTGGAGCTCTGAGCAGCTGAAGGAAGATAAACAAGCAGAGATCTGGACATTGGGAATCCTCTCGGAGTTCTTCAGGAAATCAGACAAATGTTCAAATTCAGCTCAAATCAAAAGTTCAGAAGTGAAACTGCAGACCTCCTGAGACCTGATGATTCACGTGTTACTCTGCAGGAGACACCAGTTCTACAAACCATCATACTGAAACCTGTTAGAGGACTACTTCCTTTCACTACTTAGAATCTGAGCGTGCAAACAAACAAACAAACAAACAAACAACAAAACAAACAAACAAACAAACAAAACAAACAAACAAACAAAACAAACAAACAAACAACAAAACAAACAAACAAACAACAAAACAAACAAACAAATAAAACAAACAAACAAACAAATAAAACAAACAAACAAACAAATAAAACAAACAAACAAAACAAACAAACAAATAAAACAAACAAACAAAACAAACAAACAAATAAAACAAACAAACAAACAAATAAAACAAACAAACAAATAAAACAAACAAACAAACAAATAAAACAAACAAACAAATAAAACAAACAAAAAAACAAACAAACAAACAAAAAAAACAAACAAACAAATAAAACAAACAAACAAATAAAACAAACAAACAAACAAACAAACAAATAAAACAAATAAAACAAACAAACAAATAAACAAACAAATAAAACAAACAAACAAACAAATAAAACAAACAAACAAAACAAACAAACAAACAAAACAAACAAACAAATAAAACAAACAAACAAACAAACAAACAAATAAAACAAACAAACAAACAAACAAAACAAACAAACAAAAAAAACAAACAAACAAATAAAACAAACAAACAAAACAAACAAACAAATAAAACAAACAAACAAACAAATAAAACAAACAAACAAAACAAACAAACAAATAAAACAAACATACAAAACAAACAAACAAATAAAACAAACAAACAAACAAATAAAACAAACAAACAAATAAAACAAACAAACAAACAAATAAAACAAACAAACAAATAAAACAAACAAACAAACAAATAAAACAAACAAACAAACAAATAAAACAAACAAACAAACAAATAAAACAAACAAACAAATAAAACAAACAAACAAACAAACAAACAAATAAAACAAATAAAAAAAACAAACAAATAAACAAACAAATAAAACAAACAAACAAACAAATAAAACAAACAAACAAACATAGAACGAGCGTCTGGGGAAGGCTTTGTGCTGAAATGCGTTCTCATGAAAAATAAAAGATCTTTTACTCTCTCCTCTCTCCTCCCTCCTCTCTCCTCCCTCCTCGTTTCCTCCCTCCTCTCTCCTCTCCTCCCTCCTCCCTCCTCTCTCCTCTCTCCTCTCTCATCCCTCCTCCCTCCTCCCTCCTCTCCTCTCTCATCCCTCCTCCCTCCTCTCCTCTCTCCTCTCTCCTCTCTCTCCTCTCTCCTCCCTCCTGCCTCCTCCCTCCTCTCTCCTCCCTCCTCCCTCCTCTATCCTCTATCCTCCCTCCTCTTCCTCTTCCTCCCTCCTCCCTCCTCGTTTCCTCCCTCCTCCCTCCTCCCTCCTCCCTCCCTCCTCCCTCCTCTCTCCTCCCTCCTCCCTCCTCCCTCCTCGTTCAGCCCGTCAGCAGTTGTGGGTCATATGAGGAGTGTGTCGTAGTGAGAGAATCTCCTCTGAGGTAATGAGATGCTGGTCTCTGCTCACGGTCACGGGGCGGCAGGTTTTCTGTCTTAAACTGATTTTGACGATGTTCCCCGGGATGTTCAGGAACTGGTCTCAGGTCACAAATGAGACATTGATTTTTTGAAGAGGATCAGGTAAGTTCAGTCAGTCCTATCAGGGCGGGAGGTTTTCTCCTTCTTTAAGCTCTCAGTTGTTATTGGCACAGCAGCAGACACGAGGGAGGTCACCTCTTCCTTTAAATGGATTCTTTTTAGCTGCAGTGAGCCGAGAGCCGAGCATGGTGGACTTCAGCCAACTGAAGGAGGAACGGTCCCTGAGGAGGGTTTACTCTTTACTGGGTCGGGCACAGACTCTGGTCCTTGTTAGTCCTCATCCATAACATCAGATCTTAACCTCTGTTTGGTGATAACACGCACCTGCAGTGGGAAATATTCATTTACTTAATGTAGGAAGGTACCTCAACACAGACCCTCAACACAGACCCTCAACACAGACTCTCAACACAGACCCTCAACACAGACCCCCAACACAGACTCTCAACACAGACCCTAAAAACGGACCCTAAAAACTGACCCCGCAGGAACCTTTAATGGGTGCTAAAGGCACATCAAACAGACCCCTGAGGGTACCATGAGAGGCGTGCTCAGCCTGGCTGGTGTGGGGTGCTGGGGGGTTCCTGTTTGTCTTGTGCTGTTTGTTGTTTTGATGTTAAAAGGAGGCTGACTCACTGCAGACAGAATCTACCTACGGGTATGAATAAAGTAGCCTTGAACCTTAAACCTTAAACCTTAAACACAGCAGCGTGTCGACCCCGACCTGAGCACAGCTGAGGTGAAGTTGTGTTCAGGTATGTGTTGTGTTGTATGTTATGCTGCATGTTTTATCAGTGTTGCTGCTCCTGCAGTTTGAGTGTTTGAACGTGACTAAAGTCTCCGTCTGGAAGCAGAATTTCCTGAGAAGACGTGATCTGAAGAGGAAGGGTTGAATATAAAGTATAAATTGGATGCAGCTCCGGAGGAAAGAAGCCTTATCCTGGGGAGCAGACATGGTGATTACAGTTCAGGATGCAGTGTAAGAGCTTACACCTTTCAGATTCACGTTGTACTAGTTGCAGTACAGGATGATCTGAATATCTTAAGAAGAGCATGTGAGGAATAATCATAATCATTTCAAGCGAGCAGGATAACTAAGCGTGTCAGTTTAACAACTTTCCTGAATCACGATGCGTCCATCTGTTACTCTGGGTGTGAATCATGTGAGCCGCTGAGCACTTCTGACTCATTGGGCTAATGCTGCTTCCTGGCATCGTGTGCTGCTTTTCTGATGCTGCAACGAGACAAAGGAAGCTTTGCATTTCAGTTTGTTCTCACAAACAAGTGCGGGTGACAAATGTGCCTCGACGCAGATGATTAAAGCCAGCGTCCTTTTGTAATAGTCCCCGTATAACATCATGATTGATCCTTGCAATTGCTGCACAACTGATTGTGCTCAAGAAGCCCTTCAAGAATTAAAACTGATTTCTGAATACCTTTGTGTTGAGAAACAGATTCATCGTGACACACGCTAGATTGGCTTTTCTCCATTATGTGCTGCATCTACAAACAATAGAAATGATTAATTACATAATTAGAGACACTCTTATCTGACTGCAGTGACTCTGCTTAATGTTGTCACTGGATTCTGTATTAATGGAAGACCCCAGCCTTTAAGAGCCAATAATCTTTCACTGCCTCGTCAGTTTTCCTCCTAACGCTGATGCTGAGGGTTCCTTAAAACCAGCTAAAGGGAATCTAGAATCGTGCTTCAGGGTACCTCGACACAGACACTAAATGGAACCTTGTATTCCAGACTTTAGGGTCCATTCAATCACAGGCTGAGGTTCTTGGGAACTCTAAACTTTCTGTTTGGATACCTTGAAAAGTTTTCCCTTATTAAGGATTGTGGCATCACAAGGGGACAAGTTGTGGATGGGTGCTATATAATCCATGGCTATCAGCAACCAGACCAAATTGCTGCCAGTAAGCACACTACAACTCCCAGCAGCCACCACTACCTGGACAGCTGCAGGTGCTTAAGAGCCTTGATTGAGGCAGGACAAGGGAGCTGGAAGTCAGACTGGGAGAGGGGAACACACGGCTGGAAGAGGAAAAAGAGCACTGGGAACTGAGCACAGGAAAGTGACTGAAAGGAACCTTTTTTTTTGATAACAGAGACTTTAAGTTGAACTGGACTGATTTTTGATTATTTTTAAAAGGAACTATTTTCTCCTCCAGGAAGTTTTAAGTTACCTTTGAGACCTTGTTTGAAGAATGATCTGAGTTACCTATTTGTTTTGTGTGATTACACCTGTGGTTAAATAACCCCCTCCTTTTTGTTGAACCTGACCTGAGACTGTTTTGGATTGATGTTACACTTTCCCACCTTGTACCGCCCTAGAAACCTCTCCTGATGTCACAGGACGCTTGAGGTACCGTAACACAGCACAAAAACAACGTGTATGTTTTGATGATATCAAATGAAACCTTTGATGAAACCCTGACGTCTGTTTCAAAGACTCAACCATATATCTTCATGTTTCATCACAGCTCCTGGAACCTAAGAGGCTGCAGAGGAACACGTGGTTGAAGGTGCGCTGATGGTGGAGGACGTCAGAGAGGTAAAGGAAGCATACGTGCTTTTTGTCACATGTGAAGGCCTACTTCATGCTAAGCTTTCCTGAGCCGGGCCTGGTTTTACATTTTCTCCCCCACATGTTCAATCACTGGCTCAGGGGGGAGAATCGACACTCTTCCCTTCCCAGACATGATGGATGCAATCAGCACTCATCATCAATCAGCCAAACTGCAACCCTGAAAAAACCCAACAGGATAAAGAGAAGTGGAAATATGAAAACTCAAACTGTGTTTCAGGATTCTGAAAAGGGTGAGAGCTTCAAAGAGACACTTTATTAGCACCACATAATTAAAAACAGCCGTCAGAAAGAGCCACAAAGACTCCAGTGAACCTTCTTTGGCAAAAAAATTAATTATCAAGCATCAAGGTCAGTCGCTCCGCTCCCATTTAAAGGAGGAATACGTAGAGTTAGTTTACTCTCTATGATCAGGATGCATTTTCAAAGACAGCCATTACCTTTGATACAAAAAGATTACAGTGTTTGGAAATTAAATCAAGAGCTGCTAAAATATTAAAATGTAGTCAAAACTCTGAATACAAAGAAAAATAACATTAAATAAATTAACAAACCCACATCACTTCAAATGTCCTTATCAGAGACGGAAGGATTACAACGAACCTCTGTCTTCACACCATGTCCCAAATCAAAAGGTATTCAGTTTACTGAACAGAACAAGGAGACGTCCAGAACCCTGAGACTGAAAGAGAACAAGGAGACGTCCAGAACCCTGAGACTGAAAGAACAAGGAGACGTCCAGAACCCTGAGACTGAACAGTACAAGGAGACGTCCAGAATCCTGAGACTGAACAGAACAAGGAGACGTCCAGAACCCTGAGACTGAACAGAACAAGGAGACGTCCAGAACCCTGAGACTGAAAGAACAAGGAGACGTCCAGAACCCTGAGACTGAACAGAACAAGGAGACGTCCAGAACCCTGAGACTGAACAGAACAAGGAGACGTCCAGAACCCTGAGACTGAACAGAACAAGGAGACGTCCAGAACCCTGAGACTGAAAGAACAAGGAGACGTCCAGAACCCTGAGACTGAACAGAACAAGGAGACGTCCAGAACCCTGAGACTGAAAGAACAAGGAGACGTCCAGAACCCTGAGACTGAACAGAACAAGGAGACGTCCAGAACCCTAAGACTGAACAGAACAAGGAGACGTCCAGAACCCTGAGACTGAACAGAACAAGGAGACGTCCTGAACCCTGAGACTGAACAGAACAAGGAGACGTCCAGAACCCTGAGACTGAACAGAACAAGGAGACTTCCAGAACCCTGAGACTGAACAGAACAAGGAGACGTCCTGAACCCTGAGACTGAAAGAACAAGGAGACGTCCAGAACCCTGAGACTGAAAGAGAACAAGGAGACGTCCAGAACCCTGAGACTGAAAGAACAAGGAGACGTCCAGAACCCTGAGACTGAACGGAACAAGGAGACGTCCTGAACCCTGAGACTGAAAGAACAAGGAGACGTCCAGAACCCTGAGACTGAAAGAACAAGGAGACGTCCTGAACCCTGAGACTGAATAGAACAAGGAGACGTCCTGAACCCTGAGACTGAACAGAACAAGGAGACGTCCTGAACCCTGAGACTGAACAGAACAAGGAGACGTCCTGAACCCTGAGACTGAACAGAACAAGGAGACGTCCAGAACCCTGAGACTGAACAGAACAAGGAGACGTCCTGAACCCTGAGACTGAACAGAACAAGGAGACGTCCTGAACCCTGAGACTGAACAGAACAAGGAGACGTCCTGAACCCTGAGACTGAATAGAACAAGGAGACGTCCTGAACCCTGAGACTGAACAGAACAAGGAGACGTCCTGAACCCTGAGACTGAACAGAACAAGGAGACGTCCTGAACCCTGAGACTGAATAGAACAAGGAGACGTCCAGAATCCTGAGACTGAACAGAACAAGGAGACGTCCTGAACCCTGAGACTGAACAGAACAAGGAGACGTCCAGAACCCTGAGACTGAAAGAACAAGGAGACGTCCTTGTTTATTATTATTATTGTTGTTGTTGTTGTTGTTGTTGTTGTTGTTGTTGTTGTTGTTATAATAATTAAACAGTCTTATAATCAGGGTCTGTGAAAGAAGAGGTGAAGGCCCCTCTGCATTGACTCTGAAACGAGACTGTATTCATTTTTTACACTTTGTGCCGGTCTGAAATGAAATGCAGTCTGAACCTACACAGAATGAAACCATGGAGGGAACACTGAGCCCCAAATTTCTCCAAAGTAATTTTTGATGTCATCAATTATTAAAGGGCATCAGAAAGCGCCCTGGATATGGACGTGGGGAGCCTTTCTGAATGTGGATGAAGTACAGAGTTGGTCTGTTCTCTGAAGTTTGCCAGCTTTAAAGGTCAACAGCTCCCCTGCTTCTTTAGCAGTCGCCTTCCAACCCCGGGCCGGTTCTTTACACAACAGACAGCTGTAGGACACTCTCTGCTTTGCCACTTGGACTTGGACTCTGATAAACCGGATGATGGATGGTGGTGTCAGTTCGGCATGAATGGGCCTCCAGGATGCACCTCTGCACTCTGGCACAGCGGAGCCAGGCTCTGACATCAGCAGATATAAACCACACTGTGCAGTTTTCAGCCTGCAGTCACGTCCCAGAGCCTGAGGTCACTGCTTTACTCACTGAGTGGGCCAGCCGGAGTTTCAGCCTGCAGTCACGTCCCAGAGCCTGAGGTCACTGCTTTACTCAGAGTGGGCCAGCCGGAGTTATTGGATGTGTTTTATTCTGGCTGTGAATGAACAGACGGCTCATATTCAACATTAAGAGTCTGACATTTCTCCACACAGAAAGAAGCGCAGCGGGAACAGCAGCACCACTAGCAGCACCAGCAGCACCACTAGCAGCTCCAGCTCCACCAGCATCATCAGCACCAGCAGATCCAGCTCCACCAGCAGCTCCAGCTCCACCAGCACCAGCAGCACCAGCAGCTCCAGCTCCACCAGCAGCTCCAGCAGCACTAGCAGCTCCAGCTCCACCAGCACCAGCAGCACCAGCAGCTCCAGCTCTACCAGCAGCTCCAGCAGCACTAGCAGCTCCAGCTCCACCAGCAGCTCCAGCAGCACCAGCAGCACCATCACCACACCACCAGCAGCTCCAGCAGCACCAGCAGCACCAGCAGCACCATCACCACACCACCAGCAGCTCCAGCTCCACCAGCAGCACCAGCTCCACCAGCAGCTCCAGCTCCACCAGCAGCTCCAGCAGCAGCAGCAGTTTAAGGTTTGATGAATGCTGAATGAGTTAATTTTTCTCTTAAATAATGATGAGTAATGATGTGAGGTAAAGACATGGAGTGGATGCGGGCCTTTAGCCTCCTCGCTAATAGCTACAGGGTGCTCGCCTGTCAGTCAAATCAGCCACGCCCTTATTTAGACAAATCTCAAGTTTGATATCTTCAGAAATAACACATCATACAATAATTCCCTGTTCAGTGTGTGCTGAGAGAGAAATGAGCTCTTCTAACCTTATTTTTGAACCAGGCTGTAAACATGTTTATTTAAAGGCCCTTTGAATGGGTGTGTATGTGGTTTCCTGTGTCTCTGCAGCCAGCCTCTAGTGGACACTCAAGGAACTGCAGTTTTTCATACATCTGCATTGGCTTGATATTTGAAGAGCGGCTGCTCGGTCCTCACTCTGCCTGTTTCATGATGAGATCTTTGCTGCCCTGTCATTGGTGGTGTTTTTTTATTGCGGGCTGATTGGTTTAAATTATTGCTGATGAAAGTCAAAGTTAGTTTAATTAAATTCTTTAAAAAGGTTTTTCTAGTGAGTCCTGGACCTTTAGACCTCCTCCCTGTGTCAGTGAACAGACTGAACATCAGTGCTGATGGAGGTAAATGTTCCAGCTGTTGTTGGAGAAGCAGAGCTGTACTCTCCTCCAATAAGGTGCCAGGCTGGGGGTGGGATGTTCTTCCTACGAGTACAGTATGTGCTGCTCAACACATTTTAACTCTGTTCAAAGCTTCTATTTTTAAACTGTGAACCCGACTGTGAAACAGCACTCTGTGTTTTCGTCTCTTTGGCCTGCAGTGCCATAAATTGGCTTTTTATTTCAGGTTTTATAACTCATTCCCACAAATAGAGAGGCGGAGGACTGCTTACCTCCACCAGAACTAAACTTCATGATTGATGGCTGATACTCGCGCTGTTTCGGTTTTGCCTCACAAGCACCAGAAGAACAGCAGCGTCAGTCAAAACCATCAATAATGGGACCGAGGGATGTCCAGTGAAACGCTTTAGACCTCAACCAGATGACTCATCAGGAAGTGTGAGGATTGTGACTGACTCTGGACATGCGTGGTCCCCTCAGGTTACACCAACAGATCACTGTTTTCTTCTTCTGTTAGCCTGTGACCTTTCCTCCTCCTCAGATCCTCCACAGACACACTGAAGTCTGATGACAGTCAGAGCTCCCCAGAGGATGAACCCTGTCTGTTTTCAGCTTATTCTCAAACCAACTCAGAACTCCACATGAGATCACTTCTTCCATCGGCCCCCTCTGAAGAAGTGTGATTCACATTCAGCCCAAACCTTGCTCACAGAGACACAGGAGGACTAGCGGACTTCTTCCTGCACAACAGAATCAAAGCAGCATGCTGGCTCCGCCGGAACATTACAGTCAGCTGATTCTTCTGTAGCTGAACAACAAAGAAGGCTTTCCTCCTCCTCCTTCTCTTCCTCCTCCTTCTCCTCTTCCTCCTTCTTCATAACCTTCCTCTTCTTCAATCAGTCTGAACTGAATTACTTATTTTCTCCTCTGTGTTGTTCGATAGCTGGAGTTCAATCTGCTGACATGGCACTTTGACCTCTATGTGTTTATCTCTCAGTACGAACTTCACCTTAGAAAGGACTCCAATAGAAACTCAGGGACCTTTTATCACTCACCCTGTGAAACAAAGACATCTCTGTAGGTCAGACTAAACATCACATCTTTAACATATTTACCCTTACCTACAAACAACCCATCCCAACTGAGTGACTCATTGGCTGATTCATTTAAACCTTGATCATTTTCCCTGACCTGTTGCTCTTGGCACCTGATTCATGTGTCTTTAACGTAATGAGTTCATGAGTGTTTATCATGTGTTTAGAACTGTTAGTGGTTCATGTGCATCATTCTGCAGACACCCTAAAGGAGGGTAAGAACAAACTGCCGTCTGGTTTCAATGACCTCGACAGCTTGATGAAATGCTCCTTTTATGGAAGCACCTATGAACTGATGCATCAGTCTATCTATCTGTCTATATATCTGTCTATCTATCTATCCGTCTATCCGTCTGTCTGTCTGTCTGTCTGTCTGTCTGTCTGTCTGTCTGTCTGTCTGTCTATCCGTCTATCCGTCTATCCGTCTATCCGTCTATCCGTCTATCCGTCTGTCTGTCTGTCTGTCTGTCTGTCTGTCTGTCTATCCGTCTATCCGTCTATCCGTCTATCCGTCTATCCGTCTATCCGTCTGTCTGTCTGTCTGTCTGTCTGTCTGTCTGTCTGTCATAGGGAACATAGAAACATCTTGATGGTTGAACAGAATAGTGTCTGTTCTGAGCTGCAGCGCCCCCTGCAGTTGGATGTTCGTATTGAATGAGATGTATTCCTTTATGTTTGTTTCGTTAGCAGGTGGGGGGAGGATGCTTCCCCGGGTTATTATGGTCTGTTCAGGTAATTCTGGCTCCTTGGGTGATTTAGTCTTGTAACAGGATTTAATGAGCTCCTCAGACTCTGCCCTCATGTTCATTACAGACTGACCCTGAACTTAATGTGTCACCTTAACATTGGCATCACAAACTCAGCCATGTTTTAAGTTTCTGTGTTGTTGGCATCATTTGTTGGCTGGAGTACATTTCTGATCTGATAGGATGCATTATTTATCTTTCTGTATTGGCTGCTCCTCAAACCTAGAAAATCAACTCAGTGCGTTTTCTGATCCGCCACCTCCTTCCTAAATGTCCGGACAACTCAAACATCCGTGTTGGGAGGACAAAAGTTCACGTTTAAAGCATTTCCTGATGAAGAAAGTCTTTTCTCACACAAACTCTAAATAAACCACGTAACTGTCTGAAATTGTGTTATCTTCAAAATTAGAAGTCCAATTTCTGTGTTGACTGTCTGTCCATTTTCATCTGCCAAATTGTCAATTACAAAAATCCCATTCCCTCTTCCTGTCTCTCAGTACTTACATGTTTACTTGAAGAAAAAGTGACATTTTGACGGGGACGGCTTAAAGATGGAAACGTCTGGCTGCTAAACATTAAGATATGTCAGCGAAAGTAGCAAAGAGACTTTTCTTTTCAAAGGACGGCTAAATGAAGAGGCACAGAAACATTGCCAATTGTGGAAACTGGGGCAGAACTTAGTGAGCCTCAGAACTTGAGCTCTGATAAAAAGCTTTCCAAATGACTTGGTTTGTTTTTGCTGCATTTCTGTCTGTGAAATTAACTTGTGATGATAGTGTCATCCAATTACCCATGTAGTTTAAACAAGCAGCGCAGCCATGCCTTTTTTACAGGACTCATAATAGAGACCAGAGGCTGTTTGGGTGCAACCTCTGAGCTGACCATTATGTTATGTTTGCTCAGCGGTGTCCCCGGAGAGAAGCTGTAATTAATTTACTACAGCTTCAAACACAGTTGTGGAGAGAGCCCTCTGGAGCTGTGATCAGTGTGCGTCTTTAGCTCTTCAACCCTCCATGGGGCGATGTCACTGTAGCTTGTCTTTGCCAAAGAACTGGGCATGCTTCAGAGCGAGGTTGTCCCTTTGGGTGCACATAATCGCCCCCCTCTGGTCTCGTACCAAACACAGCTGGAGCCAGTCGTTGGATAATATTTGGTCCCACTCGTTTCTCTCTCTTATTTTATAGCTTGTTTTCAGCTTGGCAAAGACAGATGGTGAAAGAGGAGCTGGCAGCGTTTAGCCTCAGTAGACATGGTGTAAATGCTGAAACGACACCTCACATTAGTTTGGTGGAAGGATGTGTCAGGACCACACAACCAGCTCAGAGGATTTCTGCTGGTCGATTCTCACCTCACAGTAGAGGTTCAGTTTTCTCTGCCAATGAAGGAAGAAGTGGAAAAGCTGACAGATTCTGAGGTTAGGAGGGATGGAGTTAATCCTGTCTAACTTTTATTTTATAACTGTGTCCAAACGAGTCCTCAGACTGATGCAAACACTCAGACAACATGCTCTCCTGAAACACCCTCCTCATCTTCAGACCTACAGTGAAGGTCGGCCCCTCTCTGCAACAGTCCCAGAACGGGTAGGGTTAGACACGTAAGACAAGGTCGATCCCTTTCACCTCCTCTCTATGACCATTCACCTCCTCTATGATGACCTTTCACCTCCTCTCTATGATGACCTTTCACCTCCTCTCTATGACCATACACCTCCTCTATGATGACCTTTCACCTCCTCTCTATGACCATTCACCTCCTCTATGATGACCTTTCACCTCCTCTCTATGATGACCTTTCACCTCCTCTCTATGACCATTCACCTCCTCTATGATGACCTTTCACCTCCTCTCTATGATGACCTTTCACCTCCTCTCTATTATGACCTTTCACCTCCTCTCTATGATGACCTTTCACCTCCTCTCTATGACCATACACCTCCTCTATGATGACCTTTCACCTCCTCTCTATGACCATTCACCTCCTCTATGATGACCTTTCACCTTCTCTATGATGACCTTTCACCTCCTCTCTATGATGACCTTTCACCTCCTCTCTATGATGACCTTTCACCTCCTCTCTATGATGACCTTTCACCTCCTCTCTATGATGACCCTTCACCTCCTCTATGATGACCTTTCACCTCCTCTCTATGATGACCTTTCACCTCCTCTCTATGATGACCTTTCACCTCCTCTATGATGACCATTCACCTCCTTTATGATGACCTTTCACGCCCTCTATGATGACCTTTCACCTCCTCTATGATGACCTTTCACCTTCTCTCTATGATGACCCTTCACCTCCTCTATGATGACCATTCACCTCCTCTATGATGACCTTTCACCTTCTCTCTATGATGACCCTTCACCTCCTCTATGATGACCATTCACCTCCTCTATGATGACCTTTCACCTCCTCTATGATGACCCTTCACCTCCTCTATGATGACCATTCACCTTCTCTCTATGATGACCATTCACCTCCTCTATGATGACCCTTCACCTCCTCTATGATGACCATTCACCTTCTCTCTATGATGACCATTCACCTCCTCTCTATGATGACCCTTCACCTCCTCTATGATGACCATTCACCTCCTCTATGATGACCTTTCACCTCCTCTATGATGACCCTTCACCTCCTCTATGATGACCATTCACCTCCTCTCTATGATGACCATTCACCTCCTCTCTATAATGACCCTTCACCTCCTCTCTATGATGACCTTTCACCTCCTCTATGATGACCTTTCACCCTCTCTCTATGATGACCTTTCACCTCCTTTATGATGACCTTTCACCTTCTCTATGATGACCTTTCACCTCCTCTCTATGATGACCTTTCACCTCCTCTATGATGACCCTTCACCTCCTTTATGATGACCTTTCACCTTCTCTATGATGACCTTTCACCTCCTCTCTATGATGACCTTTCACCTCCTCTCTATGATAACCATTCACCTCATCTATGATGACCTTTCACCTCCTCTATGATGACCTTTCACCTCCTCTATGATGACCCTTCACCTCCTCTATGATGACCATTCACCTCCTCTCTATGATGACCATTCACCTCCTCTCTATAATGACCCTTCACCTCCTCTCTATGATGACCTTTCACCTCCTCTATGATAACCATTCACCTTCTCTCTATGATGACCTTTCACCTCCTCTATGATGACCCTTCACCTCCTGTATGATAACCTTTCACCTCCTCTATGATGACCTTTCACCTCCTCTATGATGACCTTTCACCTCCTGTATGATAACCTTTCACCTCCTCTATGATGACCTTTCACCTCCTCTATGATGACCTTTCACCTCCTCTATGATGACCTTTCACCTCCTCTATGATGACCTTTCACCTCCTGTATGATAACCTTTCACCTCCTCTATGATGACCTTTCACCTCCTCTATGATGACCTTTCACCTCCTCTATGATGACCTTTCACCTCCTCTATGATGACCTTTCACCTCCTCTATGATAACCTTTCACCTCCTCTATGATGACCTTTCACCTCCTCCTGACATCCTTTGCTGTAATATGTACCATGATCATAATTTAATATAGATGAATGATGGATATTTGTCTGTGATTGGCTGCTTTCAAAACAAGGAGATGAAAAATAGTACAGAAAGAAGCTTTGCCATAATATCCCTGTAGACAGAGGAGATATGACAGAGTGAGGATCAAAAGGAATGGGACCTTGTTTTTGTAGAGCTCTCATGTGTTTGAGCCCCTGCAGGGAGAGGGGCAGGTACATTTTGAGAGGTTGAAGAGAGAGGAGACGTGCTGCGCTGGGTTAAGATGGAGATGACAGCGAGCTGTCTGACTTCAAACACAGCTCTGGATAGAAAAGGTCAGGTCACGATTACGGAGGAATCCATTGAAGCCAACAGGTGTAAGAAAGCGGAGGTGTCCGACATTGAAACTGACTGTCAGGAGATGAGTGATCATCAAAGGAGAAGGTGAGCTGACCTGACAACTCGGAGACACTCTGAGGATGAATGACGGGCGAGGATGAATCAGTAACAGCAGTGGTGGATAAACAGCCCTCACTATAATGTCCCGTTAGCTTTAGCAGCCACACTAACTGTAACTGAAATACAGAGTCTGAGAGCTTCATCACGTCAGATCATTAATATCCAACATATAACACACTGTTACTCTAAGACATGACGTCTCCATCCTCCATGATGAAGTCATTGAGTTTGAAACACAGACCGTCTGAAACATGGACCTCAGTGATGGACTCTCAGACTGTCTGAAACATGGACCTCTGTGATGGACTCTCAGACCGTCTGAAACATGGACCTCAGTGATGGACTCTCAGACCGTCTGAAACATGGACCTCAGTGATGGACTCTCAGACCGTCTGAAACATGGACCTCAGTGATGGACTCTCAGACCGTCTGAAACATGGACCTCTGTGATGGACTCTCAGACCTTCTGAAACATGGACCTCAGTGATGGACTCTCAGACCGTCTGAAACATGGACCTCAGTGATGGACTCTCAGACCGTCTGAAACATGGACCTCAGTGATGGACTCTCAGACCGTCTGAAACATGGACCTCTGTGATGGACTCTCTTTTCTTTCTGAGCACTCAAAGTGCTTTTACACTTCCTGTCACATTCACTCATTCACTCACTGACGGTAGAGGCTCCTATAGTAAGAGACTAACCCTAACCCAGGACTAACCCTAACCCAGGACTAACCCTAACCCAGGACTAACCCTAACCCAGGACTAACCCTGACCCAGGACTAACCCTAACCCAGGACTAACCCTAATCCAGGACTAACAGTAATCCAGGACTAACCCTAACCCAGGACTAACCCTAATCCAGGGCTAACCCTAACCCAGGACTAACACTAACCCAGGACTAACCCTAACCCAGGACTAACCCTAACCACACAGAGAGCGAGCTCAGGAAACACTGAAGGTGAAAACACACTAACACAGGAACAGATACTCAGGATGTGATAAAGTACAGATCAAATACAGGCTTTAATTTCACGATGCAGACTTCATCTTTAACATGTGTGAATCGTGCGGACTCAAAAATACAAAAGCATCTTCCAGTGAGCCTGAAAACAGAGAGTTTGACTTTATTCAGTAACACCTGCCTCTGTGTAAATCCTGTCCGTACACTCTGGAGAGAAAGAATCCTCTCTGTGAAAGCTCAGCCTGACAGATCCTAATTTTCCATAAGGCTGGATCAACCAGAAATGTACATGAAATAACTTTTGATGTGGCAAATAAAGACTGGGCAATTAAGCTCTATTAATACTCAGCAGCAGCTCCACAAACTGTCAGCAGATAAAAGTACTCCCCTGAGTGTGCACCCTGTCGCTGGAGGACTGGAGCCTCTCAGCTGAATCTCAATCTGAAGATCACGCTGCTGATGGGGGGCTGCTGAAGACAGGATCACAAAGATATTTATAGATCTGCTTCCAACGACTGATTGGTGCATGGAGCGTAAAAAGAGGTGATTGGCCAGATATGATGCGGGAGGTATTTGTGATGTGAGGATCTGTAACAGCCTGAGAAGGTGTGTGACAGTGACGGAGAGGCTGAGAATAAAGCTGGAGGAGGAGAAGTCTGAACAGTCACCAAAGCTTCCTCCTCACAGAGATCTGAAATTCTCTTAAACCACAAACCGAATTTTCATCATTAATCACATTTGTGCAGAAACCTATTTGTATGTTAATGTGCATGTCAGCCCTCTTCACTGACTCTTTCAGTTATTTACAAAGAAGTGATTACAAAGCTGCACTTCCTGTAGCTTCATACATCCCTGCAGAGACTGAATCAGAGATCGATTTGTGTCTGCCAGGAGCCCCACAGTGATAAATATGCAGAGAAGAACATATGAAGGAAGTATAGAAGTAAACATGACCTGATAGAAGATCGGACACCTTCAAAGTACCTGAGTGTCGGACGTAACCGGACACACTCCTGAAACTCTGCTGCAAAAAATCAATTAACGAGCTCATCAATAATTTAAGAGCATTGACCTGCAACAGCAGCGCTGCTCCTTCTATAAGACGTACAGTGAGATGCTCCTTTCCTCCTTCTAAAAGACGTACAGTGAGATGCTCCTATCCTCCTTCTATAAGACGTACAGTGAGATGCTCCTATCCTCCTTCTATAAGACGTACAGTGAGATGCACCTTTCCTCCTTCTATAAGACGTACAGTGAGATGCTCCTATCCTCCTTCTATAAGACGTACAGTGAGATGCTCCTATCCTCCTTCTATAAGACGTACAGTGAGATGCTCCTATCCTCCTTCTATAAGACGTACAGTGAGATGCTCCTTTCCTCCTTCTATAAGACGTACAGTGAGATGCTCCTATCCTCCTTCTATAAGACGTACAGTGAGATGCTTCTATCCTCCTTCTATATGACGTACAGTGAGATGCTCCTTTCCTCCTTCTATAAGACGTACAGTGAGATGCTCCTATCCTCCTTCTATAAGACGTACAGTGAGATGCTCCTTTCCTCCTTCTATAAGACGTACAGTGAGATGCTTCTATCCTCCTTCTATAAGACGTACAGTGAGATGCTCCTTTCCTCCTTCTATAAGACGTACAGTGAGATGCTCCTTTCCTCCTTCTATAAGACGTACAGTGAGATGCTCCTTTCCTCCTTCTATAAGACGTACAGTGAGATGCTTCTATCCTCCTTCTATAAGACGTACAGTGAGATGCTCCTATCCTCCTTCTATAAGACGTACAGTGAGATGCTTCTATCCTCCTTCTATAAGACGTACAGTGAGATGCTTCTATCCTCGTATAAGACGTACAGTGAGATGCTTCTATCCTCCTTCTATAAGACGTACAGTGAGATGCTCCTATCCTCCTTCTATAAGACGTACAGTGAGATGCTTCTATCCTCCTTCTATAAGACGTACAGTGAGATGCTTCTATCCTCGTATAAGACGTACAGTGAGATGCTTCTATCCTCCTTCTATAAGACGTACAGTGAGATGCTTCTATAAGACGTACAGTGAGATGCTCCTGTCCTCCTTCTATAAGACGTACAGTGATATGCTCCTTTCCTCCTTCTATAAGACGTACAGTGAGATGCTCCTATCCTCCTTCTATAAGACGTACAGTGAGATGCTCCTTTCCTCCTTCTATAAGACGTACAGTGATATGCTCCTTTCCTCCTTCTATAAGACGTACAGTGAGATGCTTCTATCCTCCTTCTATAAGACGTACAGTGAGATGCTCCTTTCCTCCTTCTATAAGACGTACAGTGATATGCTCCTTTCCTCCTTCTATAAGACGTACAGTGATATGCTTCTATCCGCCTTCTATAAGACGTACAGTGAGATGCTCCTTTCCTCCTTCTATAAGACGTACAGTGAGATGCTCCTATCCGCCTTCTATAAGACGTACAGTGAGATGCTCCTTTCCTCCTTCTATAAGACGTACAGTGAGATGCTCCTTTCCTCCTTCTATAAGACGTACAGTGAGATGCTCCTGTCCTCCTTCTATAAGACGTACAGTGAGATGCTCCTGTCCTCCTTCTATAAGACGTACAGTGAGATGCTCCTATCCTCCTTCTATAAGACGTACAGTGAGATGCTTCTATCCTCCTTCTATAAGACGTACAGTGAGATGCTCCTATCCGCCTTCTATAAGACGTACAGTGAGATGCTCCTATCCTCCTTCTATAAGACGTACAGTGAGATGCTCCTATCCTCCTTCTATAAGACGTACAGTGAGATGCTCCTATCCGCCTTCTATAAGACGTACAGTGAGATGCTCCTGTCCTCCTTCTATAAGACGTACAGTGAGATGCTTCTATCCTCCTTCTATAAGACGTACAGTGAGATGCTTCTTTCCTCCTCCTATAAGACGTACAGTGAGATGCTCCTGTCCGCCTTCTATAAGACGTACAGTGAGATGCTCCTGTCCTCCTTCTATAAGACGTACAGTGAGATGCTCCTTTCCTCCTCCTATAAGACGTACAGTGAGATGCTCCTGTCCTCCTTCTATAAGACGTACAGTGAGATGCTCCTGTCCTCCTTCTATAAGACGTACAGTGAGATGCTCCTATCCACCTTCTATAAGACGTACAGTGAGATGCTCCTGTCCTCCTTCTATAAAACGTACAGTGAGATGCTCCTGTCCTCCTTCTATGAGACGTACAGTGAGATGCTCCTATCCTCCTTCCAAAAGACGTACAGTGAGATGCTCCTATCCTCCTTCCAAAAGACGTACAGTGAGATGCTCCTGTCCTCCTTCTATAAGACGTACAGTAAGATGCTCCTATCCTCCTTCTATAAGACGTACAGTGAGATGCTCCTATCCTCCTTCTATAAGACGTACAGTGAGATGCTCCTATCCTCCTTCTATAAGACGTACAGTGAGATGCTCCTATCCTCCTTCTATAAGACGTACAGTAAGATGCTCCTATCCTCCTTCTATAAGACGTACAGTGAGATGCTCCTATCCTCCTTCTATAAGACGTACAGTGAGATGCTCCTATCCTCCTTCCAAAAGACGTACAGTGAGATGCTCCTATCCTCCTTCTATAAGACGTACAGTGAGATGCTCCTATCCTCCTTCTATAAGACGTACAGTGAGATGCTCCTATCCTCCTTCTATAAGACGTACAGTGAGATGCTCCTGTCCTCCTTCTATAAGACGTACAGTGAGATGCTCCTATCCTCCTTCCAAAAGACGTACAGTGAGATGCTCCTTTCCTCCTTCTATAAGACGTACAGTGAGATGCTTCTATCCTCCTTCTATAAGACGTACAGTGAGATGCTCCTATCCTCCTTCTATAAGACGTACAGTGAGATGCTTCTATCCTCCTTCTATAAGACGTACAGTGAGATGCTTCTATCCTCGTATAAGACGTACAGTGAGATGCTTCTATCCTCCTTCTATAAGACGTACAGTGAGATGCTTCTATAAGACGTACAGTGAGATGCTCCTGTCCTCCTTCTATAAGACGTACAGTGAGATGCTCGGATCCTCCTTCTATAAGACGTACAGTGATATGCTCCTTTCCTCCTTCTATAAGACGTACAGTGAGATGCTCCTATCCTCCTTCTATAAGACGTACAGTGAGATGCTCCTTTCCTCCTTCTATAAGACGTACAGTGATATGCTCCTTTCCTCCTTCTATAAGACGTACAGTGAGATGCTTCTATCCTCCTTCTATAAGACGTACAGTGAGATGCTTCTATCCTCCTTCCATAAGACGTACAGTGAGATGCTCCTTTCCTCCTTCTATAAGACGTACAGTGATATGCTCCTATCCTCCTTCTATAAGACGTACAGTGAGATGCTTCTATCCTCCTTCCATAAGACGTACAGTGAGATGCTCCTTTCCTCCTTCTATAAGACGTACAGTGATATGCTCCTTTCCTCCTTCTATAAGACGTACAGTGATATGCTTCTATCCGCCTTCTATAAGACGTACAGTGAGATGCTCCTTTCCTCCTTCTATAAGACGTACAGTGAGATGCTCCTATCCGCCTTCTATAAGACGTACAGTGAGATGCTCCTTTCCTCCTTCTATAAGACGTACAGTGAGATGCTCCTTTCCTCCTTCTATAAGACGTACAGTGAGATGCTCCTGTCCTCCTTCTATAAGACGTACAGTGAGATGCTCCTGTCCTCCTTCTATAAGACGTACAGTGAGATGCTCCTATCCTCCTTCTATAAGACGTACAGTGAGATGCTTCTATCCTCCTTCTATAAGACGTACAGTGAGATGCTCCTATCCGCCTTCTATAAGACGTACAGTGAGATGCTCCTATCCTCCTTCTATAAGACGTACAGTGAGATGCTCCTATCCTCCTTCTATAAGACGTACAGTGAGATGCTCCTGTCCTCCTTCTATAAGACGTACAGTGAGATGCTTCTATCCTCCTTCTATAAGACGTACAGTGAGATGCTCCTGTCCTCCTTCTATGAGACGTACAGTGAGATGCTCCTATCCTCCTTCCAAAAGACGTACAGTGAGATGCTCCTATCCTCCTTCCAAAAGACGTACAGTGAGATGCTCCTGTCCTCCTTCTATAAGACGTACAGTGAGATGCTCCTATCCTCCTTCCAAAAGACGTACAGTGAGATGCTCCTATCCTCCTTCTATAAGACGTACAGTGAGATGCTCCTATCCTCCTTCTATAAGACGTACAGTGAGATGCTCCTATCCTCCTTCTATAAGACGTACAGTGAGATGCTCCTGTCCTCCTTCTATAAGACGTACAGTGAGATGCTCCTATCCTCCTTCCAAAAGACGTACAGTGAGATGCTCCTGAGTGTGAGATTAAACCCAGCAGGTAAAAACAAAGTGTTTGTTCTGAAGGCGCCTGATAAATGTACATTGATGTCGTCCTCTGGTTGTGTAAGGGCAGATTAAAGAGGAGTGTGTTAAGTGATAGGTACGCAGTGTTGATCAAGTCGGGGTCTTACAGTGTCAGGGTCATGCAGGTCGGGGTCTTGCAGTGTCGTGGTCTTACATTGTCGGGGTCTTGCAGGTCGGGGTCATGCAGGTCAGGGTCTTGCAGTGTCGGGGTCTTGCAGGTCAGGGTCTTTCAGGTCGGGGTCTTACAGTGGCCAGCAGCTCAGCGTGACTCTGTAATGGTTGTAGCCTGATTTTGGTGGTGCCACGTGAACCTGGGGATCGGATGTGGTGCCATGTGAACCTGGGGGTTGGATGTGGTGCCACGTGAACCTGGGGTGTCGGTGTTCCTCATGTCTCTCTGATGGATGAATGGTAAGCACCGTACCCATGAACTCCTGAAACCTTCTCCGGGATCAGATCCACATCACAGAGAGAGGTTCAGGTTTTTATTCAGGGTGAATCCACGAGTGTTCCTGAGATAACACAGACGACATCAACAGATCCCATGGAGAGAAACACTCTCTCCATGTTTCTCTGTGTTTACTGAAGCTCATGAGAATGGTGCTCACTCTGCAGTTTCCATACTGTCCGTTCAAACACCCCAAAAGACTCTGATTAAGATAAACCCTCACAAGGTCCTGGTAATGACTGACAGACCGCAGGCCGCTTCACAGAGTGGCTGCGATCAGACTTTGAGATGAAGTAAGGAGCTCAAACATCGGGACAGAGCTTAGAGCAGAGCTGCTACCACTTTGCATTTAAAGGATCTAGTTGAGGTGGATTGGGAAACTTTATCAGGAACCTCCAGAGCCCTTCCCCTGGAGGGTTTCTGGGAATGCCCAGCAGACAGAAGACCCAGAGCAAGACCCAGAGCATGATTAAAGTGAGCATGAATCTTATTAGGCCTGGAAACAGCAGGGAAACATTTATAGAGATAACAGCAGTAATGCTCTCAGAGCCTGAAACCTGACGTGAGACACACGGAGGACACAGGATGGATCGTCATATCAGGATAGTTTTCATATAACTTTGAGACCAAAGGAATCCTGCTCTTATGTAGAGATGTGGACGTGGACAGAGGGATTTACAAACTGGGACAGTAAAGTGTGTCCTATCGTATCGGATGTTATGGCGTTGTGTCGTATCATCATATTCGATCCTTTTGGTGGTATCACAGTGTCGGGGTCTTACAGTGTTGAGGTCTTACAGTGTCGGGGTCTTACAGTGTTGTGGTCTTACAGTATAGGGGTCTTACAGTGTCGGGGTCTTGCAGTGTCGGGGTCTCACAGTGTCAGGGTCTTACAGTGTCAGGGTCTTACAGTGTCAGGGTCTTGCAGTGTCGGGGTCTTACAGTGTCGTGGGTCTTACAGTGTCGGGGTCTTACAGTGTTGTGGTCTTACAGTGTCAGGGTCTTACAGTGTTGTGGTCTTACAGTGTCAGGGTCTTACAGTGTCAGGGTCTTGCAGTGTCGGGGTCTTACAGTGTTGTGATCTTACAGTGTCGGGGTCTTACAGTGTTGTGGTCTTACAGTGTTGGTCTCTTACAGTGTTGTGGTCTTACAGTGTTGTGGTCTTACAGTTTCAGGGTCTTACAGTGTTGTGGTCTTACAGTTTCAGGGTCTTACAGTGTTGTGGTCTTACAGTGTTGTGGTCTTACAGTGTCAGGGTCTTACAGTGTTGGGGTCTTACAGTGTTGTGGTCTTACAGTGTTGTGGTCTTACAGTGTCGGGGTCTTACAGTGTTGTGGTCTTACAGTTTCAGGGTCTTACAGTGTCGGGTCTTACACTGTTGTGGTCTTACAGTGTTGTGGTCTTACAGTTTCAGGGTCTTACAGTGTCAGGGTCTTACAGTGTTTTGGTCTTACAGTTTCAGGGTCTTACAGTGTTGTGGTCTTACAGTTTCAGGGTCTTACAGTGTTGTGGTCTTACAGTGTCGGGGTCTTACAGTGTTGTGGTCTTACAGTGTTGTGGTCTTACAGTGTTGTGGTCTTACAGTGTTGTGGTCTTACAGTGTTGTGGTCTTACAGTGTCGGGGTCTTACAGTGTTGTGGTCTTACAGTGTTGGGGTCTTACAGTGTTGTGGTCTCACAGTGTTGTGGTCTTACAGTGTTGTGGTCTTACAGTTTCAGGGTCTTACAGTGTTGTGGTCTTACAGTGTTGTGGTCTTACAGTGTTGTGGTCTTACAGTGTTGGGGTCTTACAGTGTTGTGGTCTTACAGTGTTGGGGTCTTACAGTGTTGTGGTCTTACAGTGTTGTGGTCTTACAGTGTTGTGGTCTTACAGTGTTGTGGTCTTACAGTTTCAGGGTCTTACAGTGTTGTGGTCTTACAGTTTCAGGGTCTTACAGTGTTGTGGTCTTACAGTGTTGTGGTCTTACAGTGTTGGGGTCTTACAGTGTTGTGGTCTTACAGTGTTGTGGTCTTACAGTGTTGTGGTCTTACAGTGTCGGGGTCTTACAGTGTTGTGGTCTTACAGTGTTGGGGTCTTACAGTGTTGTGGTCTCACAGTGTTGTGGTCTTACAGTGTTGTGGTCTTACAGTTTCAGGGTCTTACAGTGTTGTGGTCTTACAGTGTTGTGGTCTTACAGTGTTGTGGTCTTACAGTGTTGGGGTCTTACAGTGTTGTGGTCTTACAGTGTTGGGGTCTTACAGTGTTGTGGTCTTACAGTGTTGTGGTCTTACAGTGTTGTGGTCTTACAGTGTTGTGGTCTTACAGTGTTGTGGTCTTACAGTTTCAGGGTCTTACAGTGTTGTGGTCTTACAGTTTCAGGGTCTTACAGTGTTGGGGTCTTACAGTGTTGTGGTCTTACAGTGTTGGGGTCTTACAGTGTTGTGGTCTTACAGTGTTGGGGTCTTACAGTGTTGTGGTCTTACAGTTTCAGGGTCTTACAGTGTTGTGGTCTTACAGTGTTGTGGTCTTACAGTTTCAGGGTCTTACAGTGTTGTGGTCTTACAGTGTTGTGGTCTTACAGTGTTGTGGTCTTACAGTGTTGGGGTCTTACAGTGTTGTGGTCTTACAGTTTCAGGGTCTTACAGTGTTGTGGTCTTACAGTGTTGTGGTCTTACAGTGTTGTGGTCTTACAGTGTTGGGGTCTTACAGTGTCGGGGTCTTGGTGCTGATGTGGTTTATTTGGTGGTTAAAGTTGTGGTCTGTTGTTGGTGTTGGTTCAAAGTGATCTGGTTCACCTGTGCAGAGTAACTCTGACATGATGTACATTACTGAAGGTATTAATTACTGCAGATCACTGCAGAACATCCCTCCAATAATCACTGGTAATAACTATATCACCCTCAGTATAGAGAGGAGGATACCCCGGATGGCGATAAGCGTGTTGGCGGCCAAACAATACATCCGTACTGTACGTGATTGCTTAACATCTCATTTCAAAACCCAGAGGGAATTAATCTGCAGCACCAACAGCCTCCGCTCTTCTGGGAATGCTCGGCTGCAGGGATTTGCTCTCATTCAGCCACAAGAGCATTAGCGAGGTCGGGCGCTGCTGTGTGCTGATAAGGCTCGGGTTTCAATGAGCTTTAGATCGGGGCTCTTTGGGGGCATTGAAGTTCTCCTGCAGCAAACTCTGAAAAACATTTATGACCTTTCACTCTTCGCCTTCTGTCGCGTGGAAACAGGGAACAGCCCTCCCTAAACCTCTGCCACAGAGTCAGACAGCATGCTGAATATCATGGTGTGAACAGAGAGGCCTGGGACAGAGCACCAAACACTGTCTTGCTCTTTTTATCAGTCTGATGAAGAGAGACTCTCAGTCTTTACTCCCGATCAAACTTCAGGCTGTCACAGAAACACCTCAGCAGATCCAAAGACTCCATCACTTTAATCTGAGTCGATTACCGGCAGCTAAACGACCAGAGGGAAGTAAACACAGATTATCAAGAGCGGACAAATTATTTCATTTCAGTGTAAATAACTCAGAACTGTAGAACGGAGCTGTCCAAATAAACTGAACCTGAAATATACTCTGCAATAATAATAATAATAATAATACTGGATTAATGAATACATGTAACAACAGTAATAATAAAGTGTTTAAAAGGTTTCAAAGCATGTTGCAGTGTTTCGATGCTTTGATGATTGTTTGGAGGTCAGGTGATGTCGTAGAAGTGCGTTGTCAGCTTTTTAAAGAAGGCTCTGGATTATAAAGGCTCCCACAAACATGTACTATTTGAAGATAAAGAAGTCCACCTTGGAGGTTTTATAAGAACCAAAGCTCAGAACAGTCCACATATCAACATAAAGTTATTTATAAAATAAAGATATAAAAGTATGAAGTGTAGGAAGCTTTGAGAGGTTGAGGTTAGGACACATGTCAGGCCTCATGATTTGAAGGGATCTAAAGATATTAAATCATGTAAGTGATGGCCTGATGTCTAACCCTTCTTTCATCAGTCCCTAAGTCCAGATATCAGAAACCATGACACCCTGATTCTATAGGTGACATCATGGATCACATTTACTTTACTTCTGTTCAACAGAGACACAGGATATACATCAAAAGCTGATTTATACGTCTGCGTCGAATCGATGGCGTACCCTACGCCGGAGGTTGACCAACATCATTAAGACACTTTGAGTATTCAGAAAAGCGCTATGATGAACATCACCAACCTCTGATGTTCACCAACATCACCAACCTCTGATGTTCACCAACATCACCAACCTCTGATGTTCACCAGCATCACCAACCTCTGATGTTCACCAGCCTCACCAACCTCTGATGTTCACCAGCCTCACCAACCTCTGATGTTCACCAACATCACCAACCTCTGATGTTCACCAACATCACCAACCTCTGATGTTCACCAACATCACCAACCACTGATGTTCACCAACATCACCAACCTCTGATGTTCACCAACATCACCAACCTCTGATGTTCACCAGCCTCACCAACCTCTGATGTTCACCAACATCACCAACCTCTGATGTTCACCAACATCACCAACCTCTGATGTTCACCAGCATCACCAACCTCTGATGTTCACCAACATCACCAACCTCTGATGTTCATCAACATCACCAACCTCTGATGTTCACCAGCATCACCAACCTCTGATGTTCATCAACATCACCAACCTTTGATGTTCACCAGCATCACCAACCTCTGATGTTCACCAACATCACCAACCTCTGATGTTCACCAGCATCACCAACCTCTGATGTTCACCAGCATCACCAACCTCTGATGTTCACCAGCCTCACCAACCTCTGATGTTCACCAGCATCACCAACCTCTGATGTTCACCAGCCTCACCAACCTCTGATGTTCATCAGCATCACCAACCTCTGATGTTCACCAGCCTCACCAACCTCTGATGTTCACCAGCCTCACCAACCTCTGATGTTCACCAACATCACCAACCTCTGATGTTCACCAGCATCACCAACCTCTGATGTTCATCAACATCACCAACCTCTGATGTTCATCAACATCACCAACCTCTGATGTTCATCAACATCACCAACCTCTGATGTTCACCAGCATCACCAACCTCTGATGTTCACCAGCCTCACCAACCTCTGATGTTCACCAACATCACCAACCTCTGATGTTCACCAGCATCACCAACCTCTGATGTTCATCAACATCACCAACCTCTGATGTTCATCAACATCACCAACCTCTGATGTTCATCAACATCACCAACCTCTGATGTTCACCAGCATCACCAACCTCTGATGTTCACCAGCCTCACCAACCTCTGATGTTCACCAACATCACCAACCTCTGATGTTCACCAACATCACCAACCTCTGATGTTCATCAACATCACCAACCTCTGATGTTCATCAACATCACCAACCTCTGATGTTCACCAGCCTCACCAACCTCTGATGTTCACCAGCCTCACCAACCCCTGATGTTCATCAACATCACCAACCTCTGATGTTCATCAACATCACCAACCTCTGATGTTCACTAACATCACCAACCTCTGATGTTCATCAACATCACCAACCTCTGATGTTCATCAACATCACCAACCTCTGATGTTCACCAGCATCACCAACCTCTGATGTTCACCAGCATCACCAACCTCTGATGTTCACCAGCATCACCAACCTCTGATGTTCACCAGCCTCACCAACCTCTGATGTTCACCAGCAT